>NC_092226.1:24199501-24274501 GCF_036320965.1 Panulirus ornatus
TGAGTAACAAAAACTGAGAAACAAAACTGAAATTCATCTTATTTTTTCTTTTTTCTGAATGTCACTGTTGTATATTGGGTTTATGAGGCTACACGGAGTGGCATACGGGATCAAGATTTTCTTTGTTTTAAAAGTTGGCTGAAGTAAACTTTAGTAGCATCAGTTAACTAGTGGCTTGCAGTTCATTGCATCTTCCTTCATGCAGCCTTCAACTCACGTTGCATCTTCCTTCATGCAGCCTTCACCTCACGTTGCATCTTCCTTCATGCAGCCTTCACCTCACGTTGCATCTTCCTTCATGCAGCCTTCACCTCACGTTGCATCTTCCTTCATGCAACCTTCACCTCACGTTGCATCTTCCTCTATGCAACTTCACGTTGCATCTTCCTGCATGCACCATTCACTTTACTGACAACGTGTTGCATCTCTCTTCATAATGATTGCAAGTATTTTACTCTCCGACGCAAAATTGTTATCATCGTACAGCTGACCCTCATCTTAACTTTATCAGTGATTATCCCATGATAAAAGCTTAAGTTATCGTTGATAGAGATGTTTTTTTTACGTTTGAAATTTCATTTTGTTGACAAAAAAAAGATTTTGTTCCATGATTAACTCGCGTGAAAATTCACGGAAATCTTCAGTAACTTGTCCTCGTCATCTGAAGATTACTTTGATGCTTTTATCATTTGGTAATCACACAACAGGTCCTCATGTTAACGTCTACAGAAACGATTCGTGAACCCACTAAAAACGTTGATTTCAGCACCAACAGTGATGTTTCATGAAGCCAGCAGTGGCCTTTCATCATCCCACGGCAAACGGACATGGTAACGCCCCAAACGTTTTATCATACCATCACGGATCAGCATCTTCACGTCTTTCAAAATGTTTCATCAGTACCATACCACAAAACGTCTCTCCAAACGTTCCGTCATCCAAGACACACCATTATGTCTACGCCGTCAAGACCGTTACATTGTCCCACATCATATCATCGCGTAAAAGTCTTTCCAGACGTTCCATCATCCCGGAACAAACCGTCCTTCCAACGTTTTCCAGAACGTTTCATCCTCCCACAACACAACTCATGGTAAAGTATTACGGAACGATTCTCTCCCTTGAGGTCGTTGTCATGGAGACAGGGAACCGACTGGGACGACAACAACCACTGCTGAAAACAGTGGAGCGGTGTCATCTAGATGTTGTGTAGAGGCCGGGCGAAAGGTGAGGTCGAGGTGATCATCGAGTTCGAGCTGGAGGTCGATCGAAGAGGTGGAGGCTAGAGACAGAGGCGTACCAGAAAGTGAAGGAAGAACAGAAGGCTTACCGAAGGTGGGGGTGATGATAGGTTCGAGGTGGAGACTGGTTGATTATAGGGATGGTTTTGTTTATAGTAGACTTGGGATGAGGATAGATTGCATGCGGTGGTTCCATGATCCGCTGAATCATATTCACCTGGATTTAGAAAAAAAAAAAAGTAAATATAGACGTAGGCTATTGAGGATGGTAGGTGAGTTCGTTAAATGAGGAGAGGAGCCTCACTAACCTACCAATAGCCATGAACTTCCCCATTCCAAGACGAAGGCCTTCAAGATGTATGCATCTGACCCACTGTTTTATCCATGGAATTCCAGGCATTGATGGAGTGATTAGAGACAGGCCTCAAGATGTGGCGGCGGAGGTGGGCTTGGCCGGTGGTGGGTCGAGAGTGAGAGTGGGCAGGGTGGGTAACAAGGACGAGTTAATAGGATGATTACACTTCCAGTAAAAAGAGAGAGCCTGAAGGAATGGTCCGAATGGTCACATACGCGCCTCTAGTAGCGAACGATTTTCTTCGCCTGGGCTCAGGTGGGCAGCGGAGGTGGGCTGACGGAGGAAGGTCACTTAGGTGGTGGGTTGCCGAGGTGGGTCGCCAAGGTGGGTTGCATGCCGCTGATGGGTGTGATTATGGCGGGGAGACTGGAGTGGGCGTGGAGTGATGACAGCCCCGGAAAATTGAGCCGCGCCTTGTTAGCCCACGACGCCGTTGTCTCCCGCCCTGGCCAGACCCTGTGCTGCTGACGCTGTTGTTGCTCTTCCTTCTGCTGCTCTTGGTGTTGTTGCTGCTGCTTATCATCTTATTACCCCCAAATGCTGCTGTTGTTACTCCTGCCGTTGCTGCTGCTGCTGTGCTGCGTCTCCTTTATCCGCGTATCATTTCCAACATCCTCCACCTCCGCGTTATCTTTGCTTCACTATCTTGATCTGTTCTGCTTCATACGCTTATCTTTTACTAGTGTCCTCCCATCTCTGCGTTATCCTTACTTCACCATCTTTATCTGCTCTGCTTTGTTTTATAATTCTTTGACAGATTCCTCTTCATTTTTATCTTCCTTTCCTTCCCGATCTTGTCTGCCTTTGTTGTCGTCTTCCGCATCTTATCATTTCCCTAAAGTTTGAAGGTACCATTATTCTAAGGCTTTCAAGAGATTCCCTTCGCTATGCAACTCGAGAGATTTCGAAATGAATCTCATCTTTGCTGTTTTACTTACTCTTGTGTTCCTTCCCTTCCTACTTGTTCAGGTTTATGGTATTTTGATATACTTTATTTTGATGAGTAGTGTGTGGTAGGAGCCTGCCTGATGTAACTAGTTGAGAAAACTGTCGCTGACTTGAACTAGTGCTGGAACATGTGACTGGTGTATCCGCAGTCCTCCCTAATTTCCTAACTAAATTATTCACTATAGTCGACCAGTATCACAGGTGATATTCTGGTACAGGTGTTTATCCCGATGATTGTTAGTGCAGGTGTTCGAGTAATTCAGGCTAGAAATATATAATAATTTCAGCAATATATATATGATATAATTTTTTTCTTAATATCTCGGCTGCTACTTTTTTTTGCGGAATTTTATAGCAATGTTCCAGGAGGAGGAAAGTCAGATTGCGTCCACGGATGTTCCATGGTTATGCTTTATCCTTAACCTGGTTATATCTGCAGTTCATCAACCTGAGTCTCCTAGCTTTACGTGGCTGACCTAATCTGCTGCTGTTTTACGTCACAGTGCATCGCACGTTCTTGCCTCCTGGAGCCGTAACAGCCCTGTGGTGTGCTGGAGTCCCTATACGGTTCTCACAACTGCCAAATATTAGTGTGTGTGTGTGTGTTTGTGCGTGTCTGTGTACCATAAAGTGTTGCTGCCGTGTTATGGATGAGCTCAGCCGCAGCCACACAGGTGATAGAGGGAGGAGGAGTTCGTGTGTTTCTCCTGCGCAGCTGCGCCCCAGCGAGAGGTATTCGTGGGGGGTTGGTTTCACGTGTACGTTCTTCCCGAAGCTGACCAAAAAACAGATGGATTTGGAGGGACGTGTGTGTTTCTGTGTCGCAGCCACAACCGCACCTGGAAGTGTTATTGGTGGAGGAAGTCTCACGTGTTGTCTGCTCACCCACACAGCTGCTGAAGGAGTCGGTGATGGCGGCTCACGTATGTCCTTCTCACGCCTCGGGAAAATGTCGGGTTTCAGGAGTATAATCCTCTCGGATTGGCTCTGGGAAGAGGTTAGATTGGAAGTTCAGGTGCGTGTGTGTGTGTGTGTGTGTGTGTGTGTGTGTGTGTGTGTGTACACTCCTGCGGCGGCTTCGGAAGGAGGAGGAAGAGGAGTATGAGGAGGAGGGGGGTTCTGGTCTGTGCTACTGCGGCAGCTACTGGTAACGCAACTCTCGGCAGACTCTCCTATAATTACACTGAGGCCAGGTGATATTAGGGCGGCCTTGAGAGAGATGCAGAAATGTGAGGTTCAATGTCGTATATATATAGCAGGTTGAGGATGGGGAACTTGTTGATGACATGGGTTGAGGTGTAGGGGGGTTCATGAAAATGAAGGGACGGTGTGGGTGATGGTGAATGATGGCGGTGAAGGTGAGTCTTGGTGGTGGTCATAGGTCATGCTGTCAGATGATCGTGACTGACGTAGGTGGCAGATGATAGTGATAGATGTAAAGTTATGTGGAAGAGAGTGGTAGACGGATATTACAGATCATGATGGTGATGAACGTAGACGGTAGATATTACTGGTTAGCATGTGTGGTAAGTGATGGTGATTGGCCTGTGTGGCAGATGATGGTGAAGGTGGGCGAGTCAGTGACTATTGCCACTGTGAGTCATACGGGGCAAATGATAGTGACGGGCATGGGAATAGTTGTTGATGATGGTGGTGATGGCGAGGGTGTAACAGTGAGGGTAGGAGGATGACTGCAGTGGATGATACCAGGCGCACGTTATTAGGTAGATGAGGGCGTGAGGTATGGACCCATTGCTCATATATATGAGCAGTGAGGCAGCGGTGGTGGAGAACTGAACCAACCGACAACAACAGTTCAAAGACCGTCTTCGACTCGATGTTGCGGCGTTGGTCGAAACTTGTGCAAGCTTGACATAATCCCTCCCCCTTCCCCTTCCAGAAGTCCAGGAAGCCCCGCATCTTGTTCTGGAGTTCGTCTAATAGATCCGCGTTGGAGGCCATTTCATGGTGTTGATTTAGACACAGAACTGCCTCGTGATGATTCTAAGAATGAAATAGGTTTTGGTGTCGTTACGAAGATCATTTATAAGGTGTATGAGAACGTTGCGATGGACCTTGGCCGCCTTGCCTTAAAGGAGGAGACAAAGCTACCTGCTCCCCCGTAGACCCCCTGACCCTTGCTGACCTACTCGTAGATGACCTGATTTATAGAATACAGCTCTCTCTCTCTCTCTCTCTCTCTCTCTCTCTCTCTCTCTCTCTCTCTCTCTCTCTCTCTCTCTCTCTCTCTCTCTCTCTCTCCTAACAGTAGCTTTTAGTACCTTCCTGTACCCTTGTTGATAAGAGTTCTAAATTTGCCTTTCTAACTGGTTCCAGATGTGTTTTGACCACCATCTGCTTTGGATACTTCACCCACACACTCTCGCCAGAAGGTGTCCTCAACTCTAATTTCCAGGCTCAGTTTTACGTCGATCCTCATCTTCTCGTTGCAGTTGCAGTCCATCTTGACCTTCTGTACCCATATTCCAAGCCCACCATCTCCATCACATAGTCTTCACACTGTCTTCAGGACCACGTTTCCAATTTATATAATTCACATCGTTCCTCTAAACCCGCCAGGAACCCATTACCACGTTCCAAATTGAGTCTCTGTGATCAGATGTTGAGTCTTTCTCCCGTGCACATGTTCCAGAGCCTTCACTACTTTCTCGACACCCCATCCATACCCCAGATCTAGAACTCGCTTCCATACCCACCATATAAACCCTCCTTCACTCACGCTCTTAACCAGTGGTTGCCAAGCAGTGGTCCATTTGCGAACATGGAAAATATCCTGGGTGGACCGTGGAGGTTGACATAAGGTCAATATATGATCACGTCTGAATGACCATGATAAATGATGATTTTATGTGACGTTTCAATATATTTACTCGGTCATTTTAGGATGTTAATTACATTTCAAATACGTTGTTTGTTTCACTTAATTATTTACATATGTCACCAAGATACACATATATTGATAGAATTTCTAGCAGTTTACAAAATAAGAAAGAGTTGGAACACAAGTTCTTCAAATAAGGTGTATTGAGCCATCACCTCAAAAAGGGTTGGGAACCACTGCCCTAGACACTCATTCTACACCCACGTTCATACGTTGCCTCCATATCCGCGCTTCATACCTGCCTTCCGCTTCCATAAGCTAGACACACTTAGCACACCCACACACCAAACGCCTTGTCCACAGCCACGTTCCAGACCCACCATCGTCGCTCAAGTTCCAGGAACTTTTTTTTTCCAATCCCACGTTTCTTCCTCATGCTCCTACGTTCACCTTCCAGCCCTCCATTTCACACCCATTTTCCAGGGACTGTAATTCCACACTCTTGTTCCAGCCCCTCCCTCCACACCCATGTTCCAGACCTGGGAGTCGTGAGAGACAAGGCCGACTACCGTCCCCTGGAGTACGTTCCAGGACCACCAACCTTTATCTCACGTCAATCAAATTATACATATCGTGTTTCCTTAACCAACAGTACACGCGGAGGGGTGTAATTTCCAGCCTCGTCGCGTCCAGGTAGAACCCCAACCGATATTACGGCCCTGTGACCACCCGATATTAGGGCCTCGACCCGATGTTAGGGCTGCGACCCGATATTACCATCTCCGGTCCCTGCTGGAGTCCTTTTATTGTATATTATTTCCACCGTAATAACCGGATGGTAATGATTGGGATTAGCCTGATCTCGTATGCGATTCGAGAGCTCATGTTTGTTTAGGATTAGCGAGAGAGAAATGTCTCGAGGGGAGAGAGAGAGAGAGAGAGAGAGAGAGAGAGAGAGAGAGAGAGAGAGAGAGAGAGAGGTGGGGGTAACGCCTTGGGGGGAGGGTAGGCAGAGCAGAGGAGAGGAGAGCCTAGCGTCAGCCATCCATCGGAGAGGCATTTCTTGGTTCATGATAGATACCATATAATCTGCGATGATATCTGTGGAACCCTCTGTACCGTCGACCACATGGTAGGAAATTGTTTTAAAGCTCCCTGGCGGAGGACTTGCTCACCTGGCCTGAGATGAAGACTTCCGAGAAGCTGGAGGAGAAATAGATTTGAGTTCCGTCGTTGATGGGGAAATTGACAGATGGTTGAGGAAGGCGGGAGGAGTTGATAGGTGAAGACTACCGACCAAACACAGGGGCTAACGTTATCATGTTATTAGGCAATTATACATGTGCAGATGTCTTAATTGTACATTACTTGTTTATGTTATGTTATTCGTGTAACTGATACTATAATAATGAAAACGTAAATAATAATGATAATAATGATAATGATAATAATAATAATAATAATAATAATAATAATGATAATAATGATGATAATGATAGAAATGATAATAGTGTTATAATGATAATACCATTATTATTATTATTATCATTATTATTATTATTATTATTATTATTATTATTAGTTATTATTATCATTATTATTATTATTATTATTATCATTATTATTTATTATTATTATTATTATCATTATTATCATCATTATTTTCTCTTATCATCATTATTATTATTCTTATCATTTATGATTTTCTGTCATTATAATCATTACTCAATGTTATTTTGATAATTATCGTTGCTTCTGTTACTAGAATTAAATTCATGTTCATTAAAGATACAAAAAAAACTAAAGAAATAATGGTGAATATATCGATGATAGCAAAAATAATTATCATTCTAATTATTCTTATCATTTGTTATTTTTTAGTTGTAATTAACTGAGGTTGATAATAGTCATGAACATTATCATATTTTAGCATTTTTTGCCACTCGTACTTCATCATCAACATTATCATTTATATCTATCATTATTGGTGTCGATACTGTTTCTATAACAGCAAATCCTTTTTTGATACAAATGTTGTTATCCATTGTCATGGAAGTCGGATTTCACACACACACACACACACACACACACACACACATATATATATATATATATATATATATATATATATATATATATATATATATATATATATAGATAGATAGATAGATAGATAGAGAGAGAGAGAGAGGGAGAGAGATTTTTTTTTTCTCCATTCATATTAGCCATTTCCCAATTTAGCGAGGTAACGTTAAGAAAAGAGGACTGAGCCTTAGAGGTAATATCCTCACTTGGCCCACTTCTCTGTTCCTTCTTTTGGAAAACTTAAAACGGGAGGGGAGGATTTCCAGTCCCCCCGCTCCCTCCCCTTTTAGTCGCCTTCTACGACACGCAGGGAATACGTGGGAAATATTCTTTGTCCCCTATCCCCAGGGATATATATGCACTATATTCGTGTATATATGATATATTTCCTTGCCTGAGGCAGGTACCCATTTTATCGACCAACCCTTAGAGATGGACGAACAGCTGGGTTTTTACTGTAAACTGACTTCCGTAACCAGGATTCGAACCAATACACTCGACCCTCGGAGGCCAGTGAGTGTGTCACGGTCAGGAACGCTAACCCATACACCACGGGAGTCCATATATATATATATATATATATATATATATATATATATATATATATATATATATATATATATATATATACTTTAAGTATAGGATCTGGTTGTAATCGATGATCGGTCTCCGTTCACGATTGATTGAAAAACAAAATTTATTTTTTGAAAGTAAGTGATTTGGTACACCTACGATGTCGTGCTGCCTACCAGCTTTTATTTTGATTAATTACTCCACACTGGGATTCATAGAAGGAAAACAACCTTAATTGAAGGGTAATGGGCCGTGAGCCAGTCATAAATTAAAAGGAAAAAAAGATCTTATGTTGTGCTTGGTGATCTGACGCAGTGTAATTGCGTAACAAAGCAAGTAGCATTTATCATATATATATATATATATATATATATATATATATATATATATATATATATATATATATATATAATCGTGCCATTAAATCTCATCAAAGTGAATTACAGAACAGGAACAAGTTTATGGATCACAAATAAAGTTAAGTACACGTATATAATAACAGCATCCGCAATAAGAAATTTTATGTTTACATGAAATTCGGAATCATTGTTAGTTACATTTGGTTTTTGACTCCTGGGATTCGTCAAGTTTATTCTAAGATTTTAATGACTCTTTCAGTACTTAAGGTATTGTTTTTGATCTTTAGAAAAAGGTAAGGAAAAGAACTGGAATATCGGGTCAATTACAAAAGTTATATATATATATATATATATATATATATATATATATATAGGTATTTTCTTTTAGTGGGTATGGAAGGTGTTGTGGGTAGCGTAGTATGTATGTGTATTTACCCGTCAAGTGTAAGCGTTGAGAACCTTGTGGGCGGAAACAGACACTTGTTTACACATCCTCTGTGGTCTGTGTCGGGCCCCACTGTAAAGACGTATAAGGGGTATTAACTGCATGTTATTCTTATTAAGAATCATGCTTAAGAAGTCTTCGCGAGGGCTCTGAACGTTCACGTCAGGCATCACATTTGGTTTTCCAGTGGGTATGCGCGAGCCTAGTCTCGCGTAGGTGTCACAAATGGACGACCAGGGTTTTTTTTTTTTGATATTGTCAGAGGTGTTTACTTTATTCATGTTTAGGACGGGTAGCTGGGTTAGGTTAGGTTGTTTAGTTTAGGATACGCTGTTGCGTTCAAGGTAGGTTAGATTAGGTACGGTAGGTGGTTAAGTTTAGGATAGGCGGATAGGTCCAGGATATGTTAGGTTAAATTGGGTGGTTAAGTTTGGTTAGGTGTTTAGTCTTGGCTAAGTGGTAGGGTGTAGGTTAGGCGGGTAAGTTTGAATTGGGCGTAAGCATTACGTAAAAATAATGACCGAGAATAATTCGTGTTGGGCCACTTCCATTCCTAACACTACAAAGAAGCTTTCCCAGAACTGGTCACCCATTACTAGACCACATTACCGTCAGGAGGAATGTGGGAATTAGGAACAGAAGTGAGGAGCTCTCAGAAATTTAAGGAAGTATATAGTGTACTTAAGACATTGCCAAGTTCCGAAGTAAGCTATTTTCGATGTCGGTTTAAGGTAAAGTATATAGCGCATACCGGAATTCTGTGGAAAGATATTTCTTTCTTCTTGTTTATCTGAACTATATTGTGACGTAGCGAATGACTGGTAGTTAGCGATAACATAATGTATCTAGGACTCCTACAAGCCAATCTTAGGATACACTAGAAATTACAGACTTTGTGGGAATTGTGTTTTGTATTGTAGTGTCTGTGTTTTCTTGTGAAACTGATGCAGTTCCCGAATGTGCCGTGGCAACTGCTGTCAACTGAGTGAAAATAAGGGAATGAATATTATAACGAGATTATCCGTTTTCCTTCCTGGATGAACATTTCATGACCATAAGAAATTTACGATGAGTGATTTCACTTCTTTGTAGAACATTCTAGAGTTCACAACATGATTTCAGAACAATTTTATGGGTTATATATATATATATATATATATATATAAATATATATATATATATATATATATATATATATATATATATATATATATATATATATTATTACTACTATTATTATTATTATCATTATTCATTTCATCATCATGTATGCTTTAAAACCAGAGAGTAATCCCATAACCATAATCCCTCTGGTGAACATGGTCCTCCTGCTCACAGATATGTATATTTCATTTTCTAACTTATAGAACTATAGGTACATTATAATTTCCTTTGCTCATATATATATATATATATATATATATATATATATATATATATATATATATATATATATATGTAAAACTTCCTTTCTGTGAGTCTTTATGGGGCTGACTCAGCTTCCACCGGACTGGACCACTGGTCATAAAGTGTGCTGATGTGTGTGTCTTGGTGGGTTGAGTGCAGCGCACTTGAGGGGTAAGTGTTCAGTGTCTTCATTGTGGAAGTTGTACCTTGGGCATGAGGGGACTTGTGATATGTTGAAGCGGTGTTTGTAATGTTGGAGCGTTGGATGGTGCCCAGAACGTAGACGAAAAGGTTTAATTTGTAATTTGAAGGACTGTTGAATGGGTCCGATGGCAGGTGTGGAGTTTTTTTGGACGTGGAGGTATACGAAGTGAGAGTCATGGCAAGTGGTTTGGTCAAGACAGAGTAGGAGGTGAAAGCCTTGCACTAGACGAATTGCAGCAAGGCGGTTGGAGTGGATGGTATTGCACTTGAATTTCCTTAAAAAAAGGATAATTGTGCTGTTGATTGGTTAGGATTATCAGTGTATGCACGGCTCATTGTGAGGTGCCTAAAGGATGGCGGAATGAATGTACAGTGCTATTGTGTAAAGGCAAGAGGAACGAAGAGGAGTGTTCAAATTGCAGAGTTATAAATTTCTTCAATGTACCAGGTATGTTGTGCGGGAGAGTAGTGACTGAGGAGGATGGTGACATCCACAGAGCATTAGACTGGAGAGGTACAATATTGTTTTAGAAGTGGTAGTGAATGTTTTGGATAATCAGGTGGTTGCAACGAATATGTGTGAGAAATACTTGGCAAGACAGAAGGATTTGTATGTGGCATTTATGAATCTGAAGGAACCATACTATAGGGTTGATAGAGATGCTTTGTGAAGGGTGTTGTGAATATATGGCCTGGGAGGAGAACTACTAAAAGCACTGAATATTTCACTTACCAAGAGAGTAAAATGCTTGTGTAAAGGTGAAGGTGGATATGCGGCAGAGGTGCGTGATGTCACCACGGCCGTTTAATTTGTTTATGAATCGATTAGTAAGAAGATGAATGCGAGGGTTTTGGAGAAAGGGGCAGGTCTTCAGGCCGTTGGGGGTGGAGGGACCTGGGAGGTGAGTCAGTTGCTGTTTCCTTATGACAAGCCACTGGTGGCCGATTCGAGTGAAAAACTGAAGAAGCTGGTTTCATAGTTTGGGTGAATGTGTGGATGGAGGTTATTAGTTTTGGCAGTTGAGAGAGAGGTTACATAGAATGTAAGTTCGAATGGATAAAATTTCGTGGAAGTGGATTATTTCAGACACCTGCGGATGGGCATGGCAACGAATGGAACTTCAAGGCGAAGTGAGCCGTAGAAGGGGAGAGGGGGCGAAGCTTCTGGGTGCAGCGAGGAATGTGTGGAAAGAGGTTGTTGTACGTGAGGGCAAAGATAGATGTGTTTAATGATATAGTAGTCCTGTTGGCGTTGCATGAATGCGAGTCGTGGGCCATGGATGACAAAGAACAGAAGAGGGTTAATATGTTGGAAATCATATGTTTGAGGACAATACGTGGTGTGAGGAGGGTCGATCGGATAAGATATTACAGATCTGAAGAGGGTGTACTGAAATGATTTGGACATATGGAGAAGATGAGTGAAGAGAAGATGACCAAGTGAGTATCCATATCGGAAGCGGAGGGAACAAAGTAAACGGGAAACCAAGACGGAGGTAGAAGTGAAAGAGGATTTAAGTACTTAGTTCGGGGCGTAAACATGCTGGGGGGTGTGAGGTGTCCAAGGGATAGAGCGAATTGGAGCGATGTGGTATGCAGGGGGCGATGCACTGTCAGCCGTTTCAGCCGAGGCATAGGAAACGGTCGTGGGAACACACGGAAAGGTGTGTAGGTCCTAGTTGTAAAAAGGGGCTCTGATCTCGGTTCATTATACGTAACATTTAGGGAATGGACATGAGCCTTTCCTGCCTTAGCAGTTTATGTTTCAGGAGCAAACGAGCAACGACCCTAACTGCACACATCCACTTAGTTATAATAAGTTTAGATGTCTTTATTGTCAAATTGTATACATGATACAAATTGAAATTCTTTATGGCTAGAATCTCAATTCAATGTTCGATGGTATTAAGAATTATAGAATAAAAATGATAATATATCGCATAAAAGTACCACATGAAGAATCATCTATTGCACTCAGAAGCTATATCACAGAGGAGTTACAACGTCTATTGATGGTTGAACAGTAGAATGCTTTTCGATCTAATGACTTCCTGTATCTCTCTCGGTGCGCTGTATAGGCAGAGACAGTCTTCATCCTCACCTTAGGAATACATAGTATTGGTGTAGAGGATGACGGGCTGCATCTTGCATGATCTCCACATGCTCTATTGCACATTGCACCCAGTTTCCAAACTTTCTTACCACTTTTCTCTTTATTCTCTAGTATAACGTACTGACACCTTGGCTTACTATCCATAGCCACACACTCCAAACCTACACCACCTTGGCCACCATCAGGACGAACTAGCGCATTGCTCTCACCGTAGAAATAATTAGACTTAAGATCAAAGAGTCATGTACATTACGGGTTGTTGGAGTGTTATGTGTGAGATGAAGAGGTGTAACGTGTGTATGTGTGTGTGTATGTGTGTGTGGAGTGACTGTCACCACTCCACGTGTATGTGAGGCAGAGGAAAATATAAAGGACAGCAGTGGAATTTGACAGACAGTGAAGTGCTGGCTTACTGCACCGCCATTGCTAATCTTCCCGATGTCGAGAGAGAGAGAGAGAGAGAGAGAGAGAGAGAGAGAGAGAGAGAGAGAGAGAGAGAGAGAGAGAGAGATGCCTGAGCCTTTAGGCTACAGAACACCAGATGACTCATCGACCAGAGAACACCACCTGGATGGCTGGAAACGTTTTCGTTCGAGCACACAGTTGACTATGGACTATTATCCTTCCTCGCACCAGCTGTGACCAGCGTTAGGCTATTCTTTCTCTCCACTAGGACCTGTTAACGGTGGATGCAGTGGTCCAGGGCCTGTTAGCGGTGGAGGCAGTGGTCTAAGATATGCTAACGGTGGAGGCAGTGGTTCGGGGCCTGTTAACGGTGGAAACAGTGGTCAACGGCCTGTTTACGGTAGAAGTAGTGGTCCAGGGCCTGTTAACGTAGGAAGCAGTGATCCAGGGCGTGTTTATGGCGAATAAAGAAAATGATGTGGTAGCGAGAATTGCAGTAACCCAGAAGCTGGTCACAGTGGAAGTCGGTTGTAAAAGAGGTGGCACTATGGGTACGTATGGGAGGTAACCACCATAATCATCGTTTTCTGTGAATTCACAGTGATGAACACACATCCAGGGGCTGATCCGAGTACATCAGTAGTCATATTTAATCCAAGTACATCAGAAGTAATCGTATTTGATTCGAGTATATCTGAAGAAATCGTTTTTGAACCGAGTACATCAAAAGAAATCGTATATGATCCGAGTTCATCACAAGTAATCATATTTGAACCGAGTTTAAGAGAAGTAATCATATTTGACCCAAGTGCATCAGAAGTAATCAGAGGAATTCTATAAAGTGTGTAACGTAATCAAAAGGAGTTCTATAAGGGCCAACTTGTAGAACTGGAGAGAAGAATATCTGGCCACTATTCATTTCATGGTGAGATAACCGTCTGGGCGAAGGTGTTGTTCTCAGTGGTGTGAGTGGCAGCGAAGCGGGTGATGGCTTCCTGACGCACGATGAGCGTGACGAACGCGGTGGCCAGCGATCATCATCACTCGTCTGCTGTGGGAGGGGGAATACAATCCTGGCAGTAAAGCCTAAATTAAAGGGTTTTTGTCAGGAAGAAGACTCGCCTGGGGTATCTGACTATTTGATATTTTTTTCTTTTTTTTTTTGTCTCTAAAATTTGATGGTCAATAGTTTGTCCCGAAGATATTACCGAATATTGCAAGTTGCTGGATCTAATGGCTAAGCCAAGGAACTGTAATGTTCTGCTTGAAGTGGCGTTTATATGTGCACAAAACAGACTAGCTAATGTTGAGGAATGTAAAGGACAGTCTCCTAGGGCCCCAGAGGGAAAGGGAGGTGCTTGTGACGGTGCTATTTGTGACCTGAAACACTGATCGTCGAGGGATAAGGTTGCGTCATGCCTTCAGAGAAAGACTGTTAGACAAGAGGAACACAGCCGTATGTTGGACAGTTTTATCTGCAAAATGGACGTGTCGAGTTTCTGGACAGGTGGAGCATACGTGGTCGTATCATGGCTGGCGGCGAGGCTGATAAGAGAGAGGAGAGAGAGAGAGAGAGAGAGAGAGAGAGAGAGAGAGAGAGAGAGAGAGAGAGAGAGAGAGAGAGAGAGAAATGGTTGCACATTAATGAACAGGGAAAGAAAGACAGAGAGAAAGAGAGCGCAAAGCAAGAATCTACATCTTTTGGAACACTGAATTCGCCAAAGAGTTAGATCTTCGACTTTCCGATTACTGAAATCCGAAAGAGAAAAGACTGATGATGTGTTAGTACGATCTCTCTTTCTTTTCTCTTTTTACAGTGAGGCCGTGAGAGAGAGAGAGAGAGAGAGAGAGAGAGAGAGAGAGAGAGAGAGAGAGAGAGAGAGAGTCAGGGTCAGCGTTTATGTTGAGCCAGTCAGCAGAAGGGCGGAGGATGGTCGGTCGGTCGTTGCATGATGTGGCAGCCGTCGTAAGATGAGCAGACGATTGCGTGATGGTGGTGGAGGGCGATTATAGGCCCCGGCCCCGTGTGTTTGTTTTCCTTGCCAATAACCATGTGATTTTGAGCTAAGGGCTTGAGATTACGTTGGCCTGTTTTCTAAACGGACTGTTTATGTGGTTGGAAGAGTTCCTCTTGGATCCCTGCTCTTGCCGATGTCAGAGTGTGTTTCGACGGTCCCCGCTGGTGCTTGGAGACTGGCCTGGTCTCCCCTGAAAGACTCATGTGATCGTGTCTCCCTGTGGTGAATCCCGGTGGAGACTCGCTGTGGGGACTCCCTCTGGAGACTGAGTGTTCTTGCAGAGCACGGACGCCTCCGTTTCCCCGTTGGTGTTTATTTCTTCCTTTTTCTCAACTTCTGTTAGCATTTGTATTATCACATTTGCAGTTGGTCATTCCAGCCCTTTGCTGTCGTTAGGTTCATACGTCATTCGTCCAATTGGACTTTCATTATACGCTTCCTTTCTTGTCTTAGTAACGAACTAACGAACTAACGTTTGTCATCTTGCGTGAAGCTCGCTCTCATCTGTAAGATTCGTGTTATAAGATTCGTATCTCTCCTTTGTCCGTGCGTGAATGACGCTCCTTCTGTCTACACGATGGCAGCCTTTGGTCAAAGAACCTCAGTGGACTATTCTAATGGGAGATTTTCACGGATTGCCTTACGCTGGGGACTCCGTTCAAAGATCTTCTGTTGCGTCACAGAATAGATTAATGGATGGTTTTGCTGCAGTACTTCACAGGGAGGCACAGGGGGAATACTAGAGGGTTAGATGTGAATTACTATGCTCGTCAGATTACATATGTTCCTCATCCGAATGTAATATTATGATTACGTTTGTCTTGCGCCGTTTTCTTTGTGATTGCAGGTGCGACTGTGGTTTACTCTCTCATTTTTACGTCCCTTTAGTGCTACCTGCTGGAGGCGACGAGGGAAGCAGACGTCCCTGGTGAGTGAGGGCAAACAGTCACTGGGGAAAAAGTCACTTGGGTTTTGAAGATGATTTTTAAGGATTCCCTGGAGAGTGGCGAAGGCTGGAGGGCATCCTGAGAAGTAATGCCTGTGATGGCACTACGTTCCAGGAATGAAGGCTCCTCCCGTGGCTCCTCCCGTGTCTCCCTCGCTCGTGCTGAGTCATTCTCACGAACCATACATGCTCTAGCAGAGAACAAGAGTGTGGGGGAGGGAGAGCACTGAGAACACCCCATCCGTCATGACTCGAGCGGCCAGCCACCTAACAGCACCATTATGTATCGTGTTATCAGCAGACTCGGATCTGAAATACCTCTTACATCAAGGTAGTATGTATGAGGACCGCCATCATCACTGATAGTTTTCACTCATTTTAACTCCCTCTTCCTGGTGGGTGCGCCCAGCTCCCTCCCTCTCCTGTTCCCAATGATAATCGTCGATAAGGCGCGGATGAAGGTCAGCGTTTTGACCCCCATCACCTCCCCTCACCATATGGCCGCCCCCATCACCGCCGAAGTTCTGCGACAAGTATCGTACACCTGGTGTCATCTGCATCCCGAGTCATCGTACAGATTACTGTCGACTATCGCGCTGCTGTCGCCCATCGCTCGACTGATACGGTAAATCTCGCACTGTTTATACCTGAGGTTTCTCGTGGGCTCATTGTTTAAGTAGAAATCACCGGTGTCGCTTCGAAATGGCGAGGATAAGCATCAAAGCATCAATTAAGCGAGTATAAATTACGATGGTATCTGGTCGTGGGCCTGAGTACCGACCGTCCCTCACCGGATAAGTAGATAGAACGTCCAATTTGTTAGAGATTGATTTCGTAAGAACGGGTATCGCTTACAAACATCGTACGCACAATGTTCATAATCCTGTCAGATTTATATAGGCGAACCCTTTATTGACAGCTCGTTTTTTATTTTTCATCCTTGGTGTTGATGGATTGGATGGGATGACTGTTCCTTCTTCATTTTTTTCTCCTATTCGTTCATTCTTTTCTATTTTAACAAAGTGGATTCCCTTTCCTTTTTTTCCCATTTTTTCTTTCGTCACATGGTTGAAGCTTTTGGATTTTAGCAAGCTCAGCGAAGGCGGGTCTCTAGAGTGGGTGGGTGGGTGGGTGGAGAGTGGGTGGAGAGTGGGTGGGTGTTAGAGCTAGCGTGAGCGTCCGACTCGCTATCACCTTATCTCTGATGGTATAATTTCAATCATATTTCAACACCCACAGTACGGCAGAAGACGCCGTAATAAGCGGCCTTTTTTTTTTTCCTCTCCTCTTCCTCCTCCCCCGCCCTCGCCTTCCTCGTCTCTTTGTTTTTCTAATCTGCCTCTTTGTTAGAGCATCTAATACCGGGATGTTCCGACCCACTCTGACCACGGCGGCCTTCCTGTGCTCTCCTCCAGTGATGGCGTTTTGCAGGTCCTGTGCCCTTGCGGAAGGTCTCTGGACCCCAGATGCTCGCGTGCAACACGACACAAAGACATATGTATCCCAACACGTAGGCGTTCACTCTTACTAACGTGTACACGTGCTCTTACAACCTCTTTAACATACACACCTGGACGTGCAGTTACTGTAACATACAGAAGGTCTGGTACAGTCTTGCAAACATACGCACTTGCATCTACAGTCAAACAACCACATGTGCATATACAGTGTCACTAACACACGTGCCACATACAGTCTCTTTAACATACACATGGGCACATACAGTCTGTCTAACGTACACACGGGCACATATAGTCTATTTAACGTACACACAGGCACGTACAGTCTCTCTAATGTACACACAGGCACATACAGTCTCTTCAACGTACATGCGGGCACACACAGTCTCACTAACATAAACATGTGCTCACACTACAGTCTAGATACACATGTTCGTCCATATACTCATAAGAGTGACAAATACATACGTATGTCAGTATTCCTTTTTCTCTTAGGAGTCAGAAGCTCAGGTCACTCTCCACGAGAGAGGAAGTTATGGGGAGTCTGATCGTCTCCTTGATGGTGGGGAAACAGATGTTCATCACATTACCCAAGTGTTACATGCACAAGTTTATGTGGCTTTCCACCCCACATGATGTGACATCCTTCTCCACCCCATCTCCAACCTCATGGGGCATCCTCTTCTTGCACCTACCACCTCATGTGGCATCCTCCCCCTATCCCATCTCTCACCTCATGCGAACCTCCCAGACATGGGTCGTGGTCATATGCATTCCTATTCCCCCCCCCCCCTTCCCCATCCTACCCTGAGGTTGGGGAATGAGGAGGCTTAAGTATGTGTTCCTCATTCAGCTGGGGACGAAGGAGGAAGGTGATGAGTTGGAGGAGGCAAGTGTATGTTTCTCACCCGCTCAAGAAGTGGCATCGAGATGATGATCCCAGGGAGAGGATCTCTCTCTCTCTCTCTCTCTCTCTCTCTCTCTCTCTCTCTCTCTCTCTCTCTCTCTCTCTCTCTCTCTCTCTCTCTCTTCCTTACTCCAGGAGTGAGAGAGGTGGGAGGGCTGGGGTGTGAGGGAGGGGAAGGGCTTGAAGTATGCGACCCCTTCCATCGTGGTGAGTTTAGTGGGACGGGCGCCTCTTGGCAATGCTCAGTAATTTCCTCTTAACTCTGCCTTGGTTCTCGGGATCTGGCTGACGGTGCCTTGCCGCTGCTCTAATTGTTTTCCTCCTCCTCCTCCTGACGGACTACCCGGGTCCTCTAGCTCCTTGATGGTTGTCTGGTGCCTTGCTGTTGGCTGCAGCGATGCCTGGTACCGCTTCGTTCCTCTGGGGTAATTTCTTACTGCTCAGTTGCCCTGCAATCGTTTGGTGTCTTTCTGTTGACTCTCCTCAGGTCTGGCTCCGCCCTGCTGGCACTGGCGTTGTCTGCTACCGATCCAGTGGTTTAGGGCTCCCAAGTGCTGCTCTGTGGCCTCTTTTGGGTCAGACATCGTCAGCTGGCTTTCCGTTGGTTATGGCAGTGTCTTGTGTGACACTGTGTTGATTTTAGTACTGAACAGTTCTGCTCTGTTAGTTCTGTCGCTATGTTGCTTGTGACAGCGTCTGGCATCACTATGTTAGGTTTGGCGTTGTTGATTGCCACTGTGTGGGCCTTGGGGTCGTTGAATACCACTGTGTGGGCTCTGGGGTCGTTAAATACCACTGTCTAGGATCTGGCGTCGGTGGCTGCCGCTGTGTGGGCTCTGACGACTTCGGATGCCATTTCTTTGTCTCTGGAGTTGTCATTTGCCGCGCTGTTGGCTTTAACATACGCTGATGCCATTCTGTTCGTCTTAACGAGTTATATTGCGACTCTGTTGGCTGTGAAGTTATCTAGTATTGCTCCTTAGCACATAAGATAATAACTCATCTAGTCTTGGCGTCACCTGCTATCACTCTGTAGTTTCCGAAGCCGCCCTGGTAATGTACGCTTTGCCGCTGTTGTCGTAAAATGCTACTCCGTAGGCTCTAAAGTCCACCTGGTTCAGAGCCAAGTGCTCTTGGCTCTGGCGTCGTTTAATGCTATTTCGTAGGTTTCACGATCACATGGTAACGTACTGATGGTTCTGGTATCCTTTCATGACACTGTGTTGGTACTAGACTCCCATGGTAACGTGCTGTTAGCTGAGCTGTCGGATGGTGCAACACTGTCGACTGTTGTAGGTAGCTGTGATGGTTGTTTTGGCGTCGCCTGATGCCATTAATTTGCTTTCTGTGTTTCTCGTGTTGATATCTTTTAGCTCTGCCTGTTCTGTTGGCTCTATCATGGCTTGACACCGCTCTGTTGGCTCTGGCACTTTTATTGGCGCCGTTCAAGCTCTTGCCATGTCGGATGTTTCCTGATGCCATCTGGTGCCACGATGTTAACTCTGGCTCCCTGTAACGTTGCTCCGGCGTTTCTTGTGTTGTCTGGTGACACTTATGGTAGCTCTTGCGCCGCCTGACGCTGTCACGTTGCCTGTGATACCGTCGGTTGTAACTCTGTTGGACCTCTCGCTATTCTCTATAACTCTGTTGGGTTATTACCTCGTCTTATACGCTCGGTCGGTGCTGGGGTCGCTTATTACTGCATTTTTCTGGCTCTGGTGTTCTCTCTACCCCACTGTTGCCTTTGGCCTCGTCTATCATCACCCTAGTTTCTTTAGCATCGTCCAGTACTGCTACACTGGCTCTGGCTTGTCGTGTGCCAGTATGTTGCCTTTGGTACCGTCATGTGTCAGTACGTCAGCTCTGAAGTCGTCGGGTGCCAATTCGTTAGCTCTGGTGTCATCGGGTGCCACTGTATTGGCTTTGGTATCACTGAGTGCCAATGTATTGCCTCTGGAGTCGTCGGGTGCCAATATATTTGCTCTGGATTCGTTGAGTGCTAATACATTGGTTCTGGAGGCGTTGAGTGCCAATACGTGGGCTGTAGTAACGGCGGGTGCCAGTATATTGGTGGCTCTGGTGGTATCATCGAGGACTTATCGAGCAGTCTTTGGCATCTTGTAAAGTTCACTTGGCTCTCCAGTTACCAGAGGACTGGAGACTCTTAAATTCTCGGGCGGTCGTGTTGTGTCCATCTTCCTTCACTTTGACATAGCCCCGGCAGCACCTCTGGTGTCTTGCAGGTGGGTTTGGTTTTCACACCACCTGATGACATTTTGCTCCTTTCGCCATCAGCTTACTTAGTCTAGACGTTATCTGAAGGTGCCGTGTTAACTATGGCGGCGATGGACACTGCTTTGTTAAGTCTGGCGTCATTTAGCGCCGCATACAGCTGTAGTTGCCTTTGGCGTCATCTGCTGCGGTTGTATCGGCTCACAACCGTTGCATTTCTGGCTTTCACGTCGTCTGATGATGTTGTATTGGTTCTTACGTCATCTAATGCCTCTGTATTGGCTTTGACATTGTCTGTGCTGCTGTGTTAGCCCCGGCGTCGTCGAGTGTCGCTGTGTTGGCCTTGGCGACGTGTATTGCCGCAGTTTTGGCTTTGGTCTCTTCTATGTCGCTTTGTTAGTTCTAACGTTGTCTTGTGCCGCTATATTGGCTCTGGCGTCGTCAAGTGCTGCTGTGTTGACCCCGAGGTCGTATAGTTCCGCTGTGGTGTCACTGGCATCGTCTCGTGCCGCTGTGTTGGCCCTAGTGTCGCCTAGTGTCACTATGCTGGCTCTGGTGTCGCTCTGTTGGCCCTGGCGTCGTTTTGTGCCGCTATGTCAGGTCTGACGTCTGCTAATGTCGCTCTATTGCTTCTGACGATTTTTATTTCCGATTTGTTGGTCCTGGGGTCATCTAGTGCCGTTATGTTGGCCATGGAGTCATAGGATGCCGCTGTGTTGGCCCTGGGGTCAATCTGTTGGCCTTTGCGTCGTTTAGTACCGCTGTGTTGTCCATGCCGTCATCTAGGACCGTTATGTTGTCCTGGCGTCGTCTAGTGCCGCTGTGTCGGCCCGGGAGTCGTCTAGTACCTTACGTTGGCTGTGGCGTCTTCTGTCAGCACTGTATTGGCTCTGGTGTCGACTTGTGCCGCTTTGTTAGCCTTGGTGTTGTCTAGTATCTCTGTGTTGGCTCTGTTGTCGTCTAACGTCACTGTGTTTCCCAGGCGTCGTCTGGTGTTGCTGTGTTGGCCCTAGTATCGTCTAGTGCTGCTGTATTGGCCCTCGCGTCGTCTAGCGCCGCTGTGTTGTCACTGATGTTGTCTAACAGCATTGTGTTGGCATTGGCGTCGTCTGCCACGGTTGTGTTGGTTCTGGCGTCGTCTGCCACGGTTGTGTTGGCTCTGGCGTCGTCTGCCACGGTTGTGTTGGCTCTGGCGTCGTCTGCCACCGCTGAGTTGGTTATGACGTCGTCAGGTCATGCCTTGTCTTGCTCAGCGTCGTCTGACGCTCTTATATTGCTAGTGGCGTCATGCAGGTACGCGTAGTCCTCATCCGTCGAGACTTGCCGTGCGAAAACCTCATTACTTGTGTTCATAATCCCGTCCATCCGTTGCACTCCTCTGAGGTATACTTAATCATCGCCTTATCTCTCCTCGGATATTCACACCTTACATCCTCCACTTTTTTCTTCTTTTTTCTCCCCCATTTTCGGTTCTCTTCCGCATCGCGTTTTTCTATGCCTTGTTTCTTTTTTCCGCTGCAACACCGCCCTTTGTTCGTTCTTTCCTCGAGCGTATCGTCTGTTTCTCTCGTATATTTTCATTTGTCCTTATGAACCTTTTCTTGGTTTTCTCACCAAATAATTCCTTTCCCGTTTCACTCTTCCACTCTCCCCCTACACCCTTTTCCATGTTGGTTTTCCACGGGTTTCTTATCGCTCCTCCGTCATGTGGGTCCCGTTTTTCTCTTCGTGTTGTACGCAGTATTCCGTTTTCTAGCGTTCTTCACAGCGGCCGATTGGACCGTCTCATTCTAGTATGTGGACGCCAGGTTCACGTCAGGTATAGGATGTGATCAGCGGCCGCTCCCTTCCCTCTTCCTCCCATGAACAGCAGCAGCGGCGCCCCCTCTTGGTCTGCCTCACCTCCAGGCAGGTCACCGGTGGGCGAGGTCATGCTCTAGCGACTGTCTTGTGTGTTCTTTCTGTCCTCCGCCCTCGCCTGCATCTGCTTGCTCCTTGTCCTCTCCTCTCTGCCTTATTTCGTTTTCTTATCTCTTTTCTTTATAGTATTTTATTGCCTTTTATTAGTCATTGTTTTCTATTTGTTTCATGCTTTCATTGCCTTATTCTTTATCATTTTATCCTTTTCCTTCTCTCTGTCTGTTCCAATTTTTCAAGTTATTTCCTTTCCTTGCGTTGTCCATTTCATTCTCTGCCTCTCTCATTTCTTCCTTTTCGTCACTTCTATTTTGCATCCTCCTCCTCACTTCCTCCTCCTCCTCACTTCCTCCTCTTCCTCGCTTTCCTCTTTAAATGTTCCCTTCCTTCTCCCAGTGTCATTCTCCTCTTCTTATCTTTCCCACAGTAATATTCTCTCCTCCCACGACGCCTTTCTCTCCCCTCCTCCTTCCCTCCTCCCCGATGTTCCTCCAAGTTGCCCCTTGCTTCCCCCACCCTCACCCCGTCCCTCCCTCCCTCCTCCGTCCTCAGTAATTTCCCCCTAACTTTTCCTGAGTCCCCCGCGGAGGGCCAGAGCTGGCACTGCCTAGGAGTCTCTGTAATTGGGCAGCGCTCGTGTAGCCTGGCAGTCTCGGGTTTTATCACATTTCCGATGGCTCTTGGTCCTGCCCCCGAAATTTCCATCGCCGCGTTTGGATGCGTGCGCGGCTTGGGCGTGGGCCGAGGTGTGTTTCGTTCGTTTTGATAAGTTTTATATTGTTTTGATCAGAATCTGTAATGTTATGTGTTTTAATGGTGTAATGATAACTAGATATTCATAAAGGAAATAATGATGTTTTATGTCTGAACTCCGAACGCATCAGTGATAAGGAATTCGAAGCCGTAGTCAGTGGCGAGCGGTGAGGTGTTCGGGACGCGCGCCATTTCTTGCCCGGGGCCTGGTGGCTGGGCGCGGGCTCCGGCCATCTCGCGGCGCCTCCGTCCTCCGCGCCGCCACGACAGGCAACAAATTTATTGCCTTTGTCGCCATAAAGCCAGTCGCCGGGCTCGCTTGCGTGTCGCCGTTGCCTCTGGCTATCGCTCCCCGCACCGCCTGGATCGCTCGGAGCGCTAGCGTCATCTATAGTCCCGGGACAACGCGCTCCCTCCTCCCCGACCACTGGTTGGAGGCACAGCCTGCCTCCCCTACCTCCGTATGCCTCTGTATTACTCCAGACTCGGCAGATGAATAAACAATAGATAGGATTTTCATTTTCAGGCCTGAAATGCCGCAAACGGAGCGCGCGTCCGCCCAAGACCGCCTAATTTGACAAACCCCGATGCCTGGAAGCGTTGCCGACTGAGCCAATTTGGGAAGTCGAGGCGCCATTCTGGAAAACTGGAAGGCGGTGCCGCAGCGCGTACCAGCAACTCCGGACTCGGCCGATAGATTCAGAGGCAGGTCGTAAAAGTGAGGCAATCCATTTGCATATATCGGAGAGCTGGAGGAGCGGGGAGTTGTGAAGGCGACACCAGACGAAGAAGGTGGAAAGGGGGGAACGGTGGAGGTGAGGCTAGGTGGAGACGGGGCTGGGTGGAAGATCTGGGGCTAGGGTGAGGAGGTGCTGTTTGGTGGAGAGGTGTCTGGTGCTTGATGAAAATGGGAAAAAGAAGTAGTTATGGATTTAGACTAGGGTGAAGAGGAGGTGCTCAGAGCGGAGGAAGTGATGGAACGGTAAGAGGTAGTAGGGCTTAGTGTACGTCGGGGTTGATGCTGGCTGACAGGAGGGATGGTTAATGAAATAAGAATGCTTGCTGGTGGAGGCGACTGATAAGAGACGTGAAATAAGGTAGCAAAGGCGATATGTGGAAAAGAGGACACAGAACGTGTGCCAGGAGCAGTGGAGGGAGGAGGATGGTATAGGGAGTGGGAAAGGGGAAACGGTGTGATTATAGAGGAGGTAGAGGCACACTTGTGGTGGAGGGGAGAGAGAGCACGGTGGCGCACGGGGGTTGGTGGTGGTAAACAGAAAGTCATATCGAAAACAGTTGTCGGTCCAGGTGTATTTACCACACCGTCAGGAGAAGTTGTTTCCTCTCATGGCGCCAACACACACACACACACACACCTCAGGAAAGTGCCCATATCTGACAAACAGCGGTCGACGTACCACCCACCACCTGTCTTCGTGTACGGCGGTCGGATACAGACGATGTGATGAAGCATAACGTCCAGCTGCTGCTTCTTCTGTCAATATCGCCATCTCTCTCTCTCTCTCTCTCTCTCTCTCTCTCTCTCTCTCTCTCTCTCTCTCTCTCTCTCCTTGTCAGTTGTGTCCTACCCCGCCATTTTCTGTTATGGCGATCGCCAGTCATGGTGTCTTCCTGCTACACAGTGTGTCTCGCTGACCTGGGTGGCCGTGATGGCGTAAAAGATGGGGGGGAGGTCTTGATAATAGAATAAACACCCCTTTAATGCTACATAGAAAATGGGATGTCTATTACAACGTTTTTTAAGTAAAGCACTCCTCTCTCTGAACATCTTCACCTTGTTATAAGTGGCAAAATTAACAATAACAACAACCAAATAATTTCCGATACAAACAGGTATATCCAATTTTATGGCCAGGTGTGGAGTATTACTCTACAGCTTCCGTTTACGATCGGTAAATGCCAGTAAAAATGTCCCATTTATCTTCATTTCTATATCATTTGGGTGACTAGGTATAGACTAGATTATATCAATATGAGCAATTGAAATAATGAAACTGATATCCAAGGTGACGTCATTATTCCCATCTGATGTCACCATTTGTACAGTAGGCGTTTCTTCCAAGCACATAGGGTTCACTCCAGCTAGCGTTGACTCCAGCTGGCGTTGACTTCAGCTGGCGTTGACTCCAGCTAGCGTTGACTCCGGCTAGCGTTGACTTTAAGCGTTGATTCCAGGTAGTGCTGACTCTAGCCAGCGTTGACGCAAAAGCGTTGACTACACCTATCATTGACTCTAGGTAGCGTTAACTCCAGCCAGCGTTGACTCCAAACAACTTTGACTCCAGCTGGGGTCAACTCCAACCAGCGTTGATAATTACAAGACTCGAATCATTCAGGCTTTCCCCATGAGGTGAACATCCAATAGCGCCAGCGGACGACGAGTGTGGCGTCTCTCGTCGAGGAGTCCTTGTAGCGCAACAGTTGACAGCGTTCATTAAATTTTGCAACAAGCTCCGGAAAATGCAATTTTATCGCCAAATCACAATCCCGCGCGAACACTGACAGCTGTTTCCACCAGCCTTAGGTGTACGTTCGCTCGATATGAAATTCAGTTTTGACTGAAAATATACAAAATGGCTGAAATTAGTTTTTTTGTGTGTGTTATTTCATTTTCATATTGATTTAGGGATAAAAGATAGCGAGGACCTATATTTCAGCTTTCATATCTACCATGATTAACTGCACTGAAGTCTTTCCGGAAGCGACTTAGGGCCAAAAAGAATCTTAGAATATTTTCGTTTCAGATTTTAATGTTTCGGTATTTCTTTTCTTTCATTATTAATTTCATCATTGTAATCGAACTGAGTATGTTCAGTGGATGTTTTCATCACATTGTCTGCGAAAAGGAGAAATGAGAGGTTAAACTGGAGATGGGAATATGAGTCTGGACGTGCAGGTGGGTGAAAGGTGTTCGCGGGATAGAATGAATTGGAACGATGTGGTATACTGGGAGCGACGTGCTGTCAGTGGATTGAACCACTCCATCTTAGCCTCCTTGAGCACGATAGTACGACCCATGGGTATGATGGCACGGCTTTTGATCTGACCAACATACCCAAAGGATTGTACCGTCTGGTTCACGGGTCGTTCCATCGTGCACAAGGGTCGTACTGTCGTGCTCATGGGTCGTGCAGTCATGTTCAAAGGTCGTACAGTCATGCTCAAGGGCCATATAGTCATGTTCAAGTGGTTTTGATATACCATATACGAACGACGCTCCCGAACTTAAGCGTAAACCCCCGATAGTCTCCAGGAGGCTGATTGTATCAGAACTCCATCAGATAAGTCAGTATTCCAAGAAATCACGAAAAAAGTTAAAAAAAGAAAAGGAATATCTCAAGATTCAGGGCGGCAAATTTAGCAAAGTTCTTATGCAGAACCAGTAAAGAAGAGGCTGGAAGGTAGGAAGAGGTATGGTTGCTATATTGAGTCTCTTCCTATATGTGTGTGTGTGTGTGTGTGTGTGTGTGTGTGTGTGTGAGTGTGTGTGTGTGTGTGTGTGAACTTTGACCTGATCCTTAAAGCATAGGTTAAGGGTCAAGCCATCATACCCATGTATCGTGTATCACAAAAGTTCAGTAAAGCAAAATAGTAAGATAAGTTATAATTTTTCTCTAGTTTCTTTTCCTAATGATTCGTACGTTGCCAGTATGGCGCACCATCCTAGATTCGTTTCCATAGAGTCTTGTCTGACAAGTTAACGAAATCTTTACGAAGTGGCATCTCTTACGATAGAGTTCGCAGTCATGAAAAGTTTTTGGTAGATTTCGTAGACTTAATTACTCCCTTCGTTGATTGGTTGGTTGTTTGATCATTAGGCCCATCAGCTGCTGGGGTCTGAAGGCTCGTCAGCGTCAAGCTGTTGTATCCACCAACGGGAGAACTTTGAACTCCTCCTTCAGGTGTTGAGGAAGGTTCTTGGACCATGTACACTCCTTCCATGCATGTGGCCCGTCCCCTGGGCTGTCATTACACTGATTTATTGTGTGCCAATTTGATTATTTTGGAAAGCATATGTTAACAGTAATAATGATGATAATGATTGATAATAAGAATAGTTAATTGATAATAAGAATAGTAATGATGATAATAATAATAATGATAATGGTAATAATGATGATAATAATAATGATAATGGTAATGATAATGATAGAAAATAATGATATTAATAATAATAATAATGATAATAATAATAATAATAATAATAATAATAATAATGATGATGATAGTGATGATTCAACCGCTTGAACACTGTACGACCCTTGGGTGTGACGACCTAGACTTTAACTTGGCCCAGTTAGGGTCAGGTCAAAGGTCGTGCCATGATAGTCACGGCTGGTGCCGTTGTGTTCAAGGTTTTAAGAATGACTGGCTTTCGAATCCTAGGACTACCGGTTGACTCCTCAGGTACCTCACACACCTCGCTCAGTGACCTCCTGACTGTACTGGAATAAAAAGATAAATAGAAAGGCTAACATCCCGATTATCTTTCTTTTTTCAACTGTTTCTGTAATGCAGTCAAACCAAACATATCAGGTACTAGTAAGGTTGGCCCATCAATGTTCCGTACACCTGTTGGTGTACATCTGAAACAGCTGGCACGCCAAACACTGTATTAAAATCAGCTCTTTTTTTTTTTATGACGACGGGAAAAACGATGTAGAAATCGGTTCGCTTTTGTTTTTCTCTTCTTTTCTTTTTCCCCCTTACAGAAAAAGATGAATATTGAAATTATTTGGACGCAGGAGGAAAAGGCCTGTCCCGTGAATTCCTTGGTTCACAAAAATATGAATAACAATATAAATGTTGAATTGGTTCAGTTTGCTATGAGAATGTATCAATATTCACCTTATTTTCTGTTGATTGCAGTGTGTTTCATTTATATATATATATATATATATATATATATATATATATATATATATATATATATATATATATATACTTATTATTATTTTTTTTTATTTTGCTTTGTCGCTGTCTCCCGCGTTAGCGAGGTAGCGCAAGGAAACAGACGAAAGAATGGCTCAACCCACCCACATACACATGTATATACATACACGTCCACACACGCAAATATACATACCTATACATCTCAATGTACACATATATATATACACACACAGACATATACATATATACACATGTACATAATTCATACTGTCTGCCTATATTTGTTCCCATCGCCACCTCGCCACACATGGAATAACAACCCCCTCCCCCCTTATGTGTGCGAGGTAGCGCTAGGAAAGACACCAAAGGCCCCATTCGTTCACACTCAGTCTCTAGCTGTCATGTAATAATGCACCGAAACCACAGCTCCTTTTCCTTGTATATATATATATATACATTTTTTTTAAATCATACTTTGTCGCTCTCTCCCGCGTTAGCGAGGTAGCTCAAGGAAACAGACGAAAGAATGGCCCAACTCACCCACATATGCATGTACGTACATAAACGTCCACACACGCACATATACATCCCTTTACCTTTCACTGTATACGTACATATACATACACATACATACACATGCACATATTCATACATGCTCCCTTCATCCATTCTCGTCGCCACCCCGCCACACATGAAATGACACCCACACCTCCCCCCGCGTGCGCGTGAGGTAGTGCTAGACGGCACGGGCAACTGAGGCCCTGATTAGCCAAAGCGATTTCATTCTCTCTCTCTCTCTCTCTCTCTCTCTCTATATATATATATATATATATATATATATATATATATATATATATATATATGTATATATATATATATATATATATATATATATATATATATATATATATATATATATATATATATACATACATACATACATACATACATACATACATACATACATGTATATGTACACCCTGTCTTGAACTGGATAACCATTTTATCGACCAACCCCATATGGAAGATGAACAACTGGGTATGCTGTCGACCGACTGCCGCAGCCAAGATTGGAACCAATGTACCAGACCCTGGGCGGCCCCAGATTGGGTCACAGTTTGGAAGGCTAACCGTTAGAGTACAATTTTTTTTTTTTTATCTTGCTAGAAAAGTTAGCGTTTCCAAAGTACATGTGTGTGTGTGTGTGTGTGTGTGTGTGTGTGTGTTAGGGGAGAGGGAGTGGGGTAGTCATCAAGGGGGAGGAACAACCCGCTGTAAAGAAAAGTAATACGGCTTCGGGGAACCATTCCTCAGACCCCACTGTCTCCCGTCTTGCTGTGCCGAGAACAGCAGAGCCGCGTTTAGCTCGACGGTGGCGCCTCTTTATAGCTTTTTAGCTCTTCCAGACGCGCTACACGACCCTTAACGACCCAACATGACCTCGTAATGGGCCGACGTGACCTGGCAGCGTCTCAGCGGAGCCATCAGTGCCGCTCCTTGCTCGTCCTCAATGATTACTCTTGCAAATGACAGCCACATGGAGAATACGAGGCTCCTGGTGGGTGCTGACGGACGATTCCAGCGTCTTCAATCCTTGGTTTATCATTCCAGTTTATGGATGAATATCAACGGCTCTTGCTTCCTGTTCAAGTTATAATGGCACTGGCATTGATTCTCGCTCAGGACTGGATGGCCTACCTCTTGACTCCAGTCCAAGACCAGATGGCTTGGCTCGTTATTCCAGTTGAGGACTGGATGGCTTGGCTCTTGGTTCCAGTTCAAAACTGGATGGCATGGCCGGGTGATTTTAGTTCAAGACCGGATGGCTCGTTTTTCCAGTTCATAACTGGATGTTTTGGCTCTTGTTTCCTGTTCAAAATAGCGTGACCCAGTTCTTCATTCCAGTTGATGACTGGATGGTCTTGATTTCTATTACAGTTCACGAGTGAGTGATCGGGCTTTTGACTCCAGTTCAACTGGACGTTGATTATTTTTAGTCGTACTTACAAGGGAATGATTGTACGACTATTGTTTGCAAGACAGTGGTACAACTATGGTTTCCCTCTTGAGACTCGGTAACATTTACCTAACCCTTGATTAAAACTGGGTGACAGACTTCGATTTTTGTTTCGTACTGAGTGGCACTGTCTTTGTTTCTATCAAAGTTTGTTTGGCACTGTAACTGTTTGAGATCAGATCAGTTTTTTTTTTGATTAGTCTCATTTCGTAACCGATGAAATGTCTCTTGATTTATATTACAGAGTAGTTGCAATCCTCCTAGTTCATATTTCAGATTAGATGGCACTACTGTGTGAGAGTGGATGGTGCTGTTCTCGACCGTTTCGGGTCAATGGCACTCATGTTTGTTCCTGCCTCAGTCTGTAATTCACTGCTGTTTTGTCCCCCCACCTCATTCGGGGTGGCACTGCTAATCCTCCCCTTTTTCAGCCTTGATGGTAGTGTTCTTTCTTCTTGATATTATTATGTGCCCTTTTTTTCTATAAATTGATGAATTTATATATTTTTTTCCCCGTTCGTTAATGCCATTCTTGAAACTATATCCAAAATAGGCACTAGTGTTAGAATGTTTACAGTGTGATTAACTTGTGGGCGAGGTATGGGTCATCTTCTCTACTCGACCCGCTCCATGCCATGCCATACCTTACCACCCTGTATTAACATAAGAACCGCTGTGTTGGGAGCTCACGACACCACCCAACATCAGTTCCTCGTTACTTAGAACACGTCTCGCAACGGTGCACTGATTCCTACTGTGCTCTGTAATGTAAGGTCAAAATATAGCCATGTCCAAGGCATCCACAATGAAGTTTCATTCAGTCAGATTGAGTCAGTATCTATACGTGTGTGTTCGAGAGAGGTCGTTCTAAGCTTACACTGATGAAGGAGGCTGACAGCGAGCAAGTGTGTGTGAAGAGCATAGACAACATACTCCCATACTCTGTTTGTTCTCTTCTCTTTTCCTTGTTCATACGTTTTCTTGCCTTTTACTCTGTTTCGTTGCCGTAATCCGTCGGACCAGTTTGACCTATAGCTTTGGCCTTATGGACTGTATTATCTCCAAATCTATAATCTTTCCCTCGCCGGTCCTAGTCAAGGTGTTATGCATGTTTAATTCTCCCATCTATACACGTGGTGTGGCTGACGCGTCCTCCAGCACTCTGGAACATGCAAGATCATCATTGTAAACTGGAAATGTTACTTGATGATACGCATGAAGTGTATAAATCCAAATTACTCACGATGGTGGTCCCGAATACCACAATGTTTCCGACCATCCGTGAGCAGGATTGGTGAGGTTAATGTCCCGACGCAAATATCCCTTGTGTTTTATTACCGACAGACATCAAATCTTTCCTTCTCTTTCCGTGAGACACAAGAGAAGCCCCGACTCTCTCTCTCTCTCTCTCTCTCTCTCTCTCTCTCTCTCTCTCTCTCTCTCTCTCTCTCTCTCTCTCTCTCTCTCTTTCTCTCTCTCTCTCACACACGCCCTGCCAGAGACGAGCGCCTTAGGTCCAGGCGATCCCGGATGATGTGGGCTTATTCCGTACATCTAAAGTGGGTTATCCTGCTGGTGGGGTTCTCTCTGGCAGAGCGTACGACCCACCCCACCTCAACGCCCGGGCCGCCAACCAAAACGATTAATGCTAATAGAAACCTTGATATAACTGGCCAGTGTTATAGAGGGTTATAGATTTCTGTTCGTGTTGTACTTTATGGTGGGTGGGAGTGGAGGGGGGGCTGCAGCTCGCGTTCTGTGCTCTGGAGCGAAGGCAAGTTACAACGAAATTTTGAGTGCCCTCGTGGTGGTGTATGCGTGTAGGATGATGGTAAGTTGTGTTACGTGTGTTATGTCTGCTGTTACCAGTGCCATAGCTTTGTGTCCTACACTTGGCAGAGGTACAGACTGGCTTTTCCTCATGATAAAACTGAAATTTGGAATATAAGTAAAATGTGTGGGTTGAATACATGTGTTCCAGTGTCTGTCTTTCAATGTCTGGCATTTCTAGTCACTTCTCTTTCTACACATTTCTGATTGATCTGTTAATCTTCTTATCTATACATAGTCTTGTACCGGAATTCATACTGAAATAACCACACTCACACACACACACACACACACACACACACACACACACACACACACACACACATATCTATCTCTCTATCTCTCTATCTATCTATCTATCTATCTATCTATATATATATATATATATATATATATATATATATATATATATATATATATATATCCTAGGGGCAGTGTTGTAATGATGCAGCGATGCTGGGGTTCAGCTCCGGGGGAGTGAGAGCCGAGCGCAGTGATTCTGTGTCGCGGAGGGACGGGCTGGGGAAGGCGACCCGCCGCCGAGATCTTCGGCAGTCGACTGATGAAAACGGAGGCCAACATTACGCCCGCATACTGATCACCCTCAGTCAGAGGCAGTGTCCCAGCTCTCTCTCTCTCTCTCTCTCTCTCTCTCTCTCTCTCTCTCTCTCTCTCTCTCTCTCTCTCTCTCTCGGTAGTGCAGGAAGACGCGTCTTTTGAGTAATATGCAGGTAGTCATCATGTGAAGAATATATATATATATATATATATATATATATATATATATATATATATATATATATATATATATATGTGAAGAATCTGTACTCAGGAATTCATATTCGTCGCTCAGAGCCGCCCGCTTAGAGTGACCTCAAATTAATTGTTTCTCATACGGTTTGCAAGATCCCCCTTGCAACAAAGCCCCCGTGCCTTACGGACAGGTTTATGGGAGAGAATCCCTGAATATTGCAACGAAACTGGTCGTCAGGGTGGGAGGTCATTGCTAGGAGCATCAAATATGTCCAGATTTCGTAGGGTTAAAACACGCACGGATGGCATATCCCTTCGAGCTGATGTTATAGTTTCGTGAATCAAGTTCACGCTCGTCATTCGTGTCAGAAGTGTTGCTACGCACGTATCGCCCTTGAAATTTGAGTTTCTCGTCCACTTACTGTCGAAGAAAAGAATACCGGAATGTATTTTTTTCCCATAAGTAATCAAACTCCATATATCTTTTCCCATCAGTGATTAAACACAATGTATGTTTCCCATCGGTAATTAAACGCGATGTATTATCCACACCAGTAATTAAACGCAATGTATTTTTCTCCCTCAGTGATTAACCGCAGTGCATTTTCTCCACCATTAATCAAATGGACTTTTTTTTCATCAGCAATTAAACGCGATGTATTTTTCCGTTCAGTAATTAAACGCATTGTATTTTCCCGACCAGTAATTTAACGCAGTGTATTTCCTCTCTCCATGAACAAACGCGACGTATTTTCCATAATTAAACGTAGTGGATTTTTCCCCGTCAGTAATAAAACGCAACATATTTTCCCCGTCAGTAATTAAACGTAACATATTTTCCCCGTCAGTAATTAATCGCATCATATTCTCCCCGTCAGTAATTAAACGCAACATATTCTCCCCGTCAGTAATTAAACGCAGCATATTTTTCCCGTCAGTAATCAAACGCAGCATATTTTCCCTGCCAGTAATTAAATGCGACATATTTTCCCCAATCGGTAATTGAACGCAACATATTTTCCCCGTTGGTAATTGAACGCAACATATTCCCCCCATCAGTAATTAAACGCAACATATTTTCCCCGTCGGTAATTACTCGCAGTGTTATTTCCCCAATAAATCATTGAGCGCAATGTACATTCTCAGTCAATATTTGACTTGTAATGAACAGTTTCACTGAACTTCAGCTGAATGGCTCATTTGTGGTTGCAATTTGTCTGGTTCAGCATATGGTCATTTTCAGTGTCATATATACGTCATATTCATTGAACGTATACGTCATAACATTTTGTGTATCAAGTCAAAAATCATTCAGTTAATGACAGTCGTCATGTTGAGCCAGAGTTAAGACTTTGAACACCAGGGTACGACCCTTGACCACGACTGTACGACCCTAGACCTCATCCTTAAGTGTACCTTACGATTTCAGGGGGTCGTTGTTACACCATCGTGCTCTAAGCATCACACCGTCGTGCTCCATGACTTCCACCTACACATGTAGACAACGTGTGTAAAACACCCGTTTACCTGTGCTGGTATAGCAGCCATCACTAACCAGGTGATCTCTGACGATTGTGATGTTCATTACCACCTCCCGTCTCATCCAACCTATTCTTGCTCTATGACACTTCTTTCCTCCTCCTCCTCTCTTCTTCTTCTTCTTCTTCTTCTTCTTCTTCTTCTTCTTCTTTTTCTTCGTCTTATGGCTGATTCATGAGTCTCCCATCATGTTACTCATTTATAGTAAACATCACAACCAATAGTGAACGAGACACAGTCTCGTTTTTATTGTTATTCGATAAGTATCTATTAATCAATATTTATATATCATGTTAGTTACTCTATAACTTGGCCACTCACTGGATATTAAAAGACGATTTAACGTTTCCCTCTTTGCCTCCGCACGCTGGCGCATATGAAGACATGTCCCATGGCATTTAATGTGACGATACAGAACAATTGATACACACAGTCATTGCTCTTCCGTCTACATAATCATCGCTGCAGCTGAAGGTAGATTTGTGCGAGGCATAAGGACCGTTTAGTCTCTAGGACAGCCCCCCCAGAGAGGCAAGTGGTTGTCTAAAGCGCATCAGACGAAAGCGACTCATCATCGTATCGTGAGATCATTCCAGACCTCCAATTTAGATGGTGGAGCCGTTACATCCATTTGGGGGTTCGATGCTGAAGCAATCTTGGGCCCTGTGCATCTTCGGATTCATATTCACTATATATACATATATTCTATTATTCTTTATTCTTTAATCTATATTCTCCCTCTGCGTTCCATATTCCACTCTTCTTTTATCATATTGTCATCCTTAATTTGTTATTTTCGTTCATCTTCATTTCTTAATCTTGCTTGAAATGCTGACGGAATATTGATGGAGTTGTGGAAGAGAGTGAGAGAAGCGAGTGGTCACTGTCCGGCTCTGTATATGAATGAATGACTCATGGTAGGGGCAGGTGTAGTTGCGCTAGCGGAGAGTGACCCCCGAAAAAGCAGGTGTTGAGAGTGAATCATCATCACAGGCCAGAGGAAGAGTGAAGGGTGACGACAGGCGTGAACGTTGAACGCATAGAGGCCAAGTGTGAGAGAGCTGTGTAGGCTAAAGTATGAGGATAAGTGTGGCCAGGAACACTAAAGGTGCGGAGTGAAACATGGCATTTACAGTGTGTAGAGTCAGGGAGTGGTTGTAGAGTAACACAAGAGGGTATTGTCAGGAGTCCTTCCCATTGATGGAGCGTCCGGGTTTTGTCTGCCTTTCAAAGTGGTACACTTCCTTGTGCCGGAGAGGAACAGGAGAAGAAGGAGGAGGAGGAGGAGGAAGAGGAAGAAGAGAAGGAGGAGATATCAAAGGAGTATGGGAAGAAAGGGGGAGAAATCTGGCACCAGTATTACATCTATGACGGAACACCGATCTGAGCGAGGCTCCAGCACGGCACTGTATGTCATGGCTCGTTCGAGACAACACCCTCACCACACCAGACTTTTCTTGCTTGAGCGAACGATGGCGCGCGATAGACTCAGTGGGCCATCGCTGAGATCGACGCACTGCCATAGATTTTGTTCCCCTTCCTTCCCAGACTCCTTTACCCTTTTTAATCTCCTTCCTCCCTCATTTACACCCCTCGCCCTTTCTTCCCTTACTCATTGATTTGTGCCGGTAACCCCAGCAAAATCTATTGTGCCTCCCATGCTCATCCTGTGAGCGGTAGCGCAAAAGGATTACAGGGGTCACAAAGGGTCTTAGTCAGACCCCAGTGGGTTGATGTTACATAGGATGCTACAGTTCATTACAGATATTTCGTTACTTACGTTACACAGTTTCACATGGTAAGTTTTACCGACTAGATGCAAAAAGTGGATACATACATAAAATTTCAGGTATCGTGTTATTAACGCCATCTCTCGTACCTTATCTTTCTTGCTTGTTTATTTTCTTTTCTCCTCATCCTTCGTCCTCCTCTCCTCCCTCCCTCCTTGAGGAACCAGCATTGCCGACATATCTATGACCTGACCTGACCCTTACGTTGCCTCAACCTCCACCACTCTCCCTGTCTCCCTGCCTCCCTGCCATTCCCCCTTGTCCCCCCTCCCCTTGTCCCTCCTCCTCCTCCTCCTCCTCCTCTCCCCCCCTCCCCCTCGCCAGAGCGGGAGGCAGACAGTGACACACGAGGCCCAGACATGATACCCTCGACAGCCTTGTTAGCTGGCCGCTAGTTAGGGGCCGTTCCCTCGCCCACCCTCGGGTTACGCCACTGCCGCTTAGATGTATGGTCCGTGTCGGCTCGCCTCATGTTGTCGTTTCAGCTGTCAAGGTAGCCGTCCGTGTCGTTGTTGCTGTCGTTGTCGAAGCTGCCGTTCGTTGTAACTGTTGTTGTCGTAATTACCATCGTTTATTTTTTGTTGTTGTTGTTGTTGCCTCGGCCATCCTCACTGCGTTTTCTTTCCATCATTTTCTTTTTTTTTTGCTATCTGTCGTTCGCGTCGTCGTTTTCTTCATCCGCATCGTTTCCACACGTTCATTATCTTTGTCGTCTTCAAGGCCGAGGGACGTGCAAAAACCTCTCGCCGTCGATATGAGAAAACCTGGTCGACAAAGCCGCTGTCAGCCATGCCAAGAGGGACGCAAGGAAGCCGCTGCCGCCGCCGCAGACAAAGCCATCATCCACTGCTCGTCAGGTTCACCGCAGTTGCGGAAGTGTTACCGTGATGATGATGATGATGATGGTGACATTGTAATGACAAAAGTAGTGATCACCATGAGACAGAAGATGGTGATGATATTATATAAAAGGAGGGAAAATAATGACACATTGATGACTATCATTGATGATGATGATGATGATGATGATGAAGGTGATGACGATAATGAGGACAGCTGGAGTTAATTACAATTATCGGGAATGAGGTTACGAGGGCACGAAGTCACTCGGGCATATGATGAGTCGTGTCGTTGTCAGGTAGGCCACTGTTGGAAGAATATCCACAACCTACCTGATAGCGGCAGTGCTGTCCTCGGGCGAGTCACTGTTGGCAGAGTTTCGGGCAGGAAACTCACTGTCGGCAAAGTTACGCGCAGGGAAAACCCAGTGCCGGCAAAGTTACGGGCAGGTGAGTCACTGTAGCCAACTACAGGCATAGGACTAAGTTAAGGGTCAGGATAGGAATTGCCCATCAAGTTAAGATCTACAGAGGCTTTCCCGGTCAGAGTTTTTGTTGGTCAGGAAAGTCACCTCCAGCAAATTCACTGTCATGACAGTGACCGACAGCAACATTAATCTCAGCCTTCACTGTCAGCCACGGCGTCAGCTTGGTGTCAACAGTGCTGACACTTGGCACATGACGGAGGGAGGGGGGTGGCGGAGTGGAGATGATGACGATGATGGTGATTTCTTAGTGTCGAAATACTTGCAGTAGCCTGTTACATACAATTAGTTGTTCGTATTACCGAGTTCACTCTGATCGGTTGTCCTGCCAGTAAATATATGTATTATCAGAGTTCCATCGTCGCGTTTGGTGTAGGTTTTCGGATCTTAAGCCGGGTTCGGTGGACAGGGCTTCCGTATTTGAGTGCGCGACTGTAATAATATCAAGGTTATGGGAAAACGAATTGTATTTGGTATGACCCGGTTATAGGTCTTGTATCACAAGATACCACAAACTTGGCAGTGTATCACAGAACACCACAAGCTTGGCCAAGTATCACAGAACACCACAAGCTTGGCCAAGTATCACAGAACACCACAAGCTTGGCCAGGTATCATATGGCACCACAAGCTTGGCCATGTATCATATGACACCACAAGCTTGGCCATGTATCATATGACACCACAAGCTTGGCCATATATCACAGAACACCACAAGCTTAGCCAAGCATCACAAAACACCACAGGCTTGGCCATGTATCACAAGACCCCATATGCTTGGCCATGTATCACAGGACACCAAAAGCTTGGCCATGCACCAGAGAACACCTTAAGCTTGGCCATGTATCACAGAACACTACGAACTTAGCTGTGTATCACAGAACACCACAAGCTTGGCCATGTATCACAAAACACCACAAGCTTGACCATGTATCACAAAACACCACAAGCTTGGCCATGCATCGCAGAACACTACAAGCTTGGCCATGTATCACAAAACACCACAAGCTTGACCATGTATCACAAAACACCACAAGCTTGGCCATGTATCACAGAATACTACATGCTTGGCCATGTATCACAAAACACCACAAGCTTGGCCACGTATCACAGAACACCACAAGCTTGGCCACGTATCACAGAACACCACAAGCTTGGCCACGTATCACAGAATACTACATGCTTGGCCATGTATCACAAAACACCACAAGCTTGGCCACGTATCACAGAACACCGCAAGCTTGGCTATGTATCTCAGAACGCTAGGGATGGCACATAACAAAAGAATACATTACTTTCGCCTTCCTTATTCAGTATTACGGTGGTAGTTTACGTAAGAAATCTTATGTAAAAGATTTACAGATACGTGAAAAAGAAAAAAAGTTGTCTTTTTCTCGGGGCTGCTTGGCCACACGGGGAAAATATTCTCTGCTGGTGCTGAGCAATGGCGGCAGGGGAAGGGCCTGTGTCGGAGGACCAGTCGCAAAATAACTACAAAACCATTTGTCCTCCACGCAAAGACGAAAATAAACAAAAGATTCAGACAACAGCGAATGTCCAATAAAAGTTCTCTCCCCCGAGCCACCTCCCCCCTCCCTCCTCCTCCTCCTCCTCCTCCTCCTCCTCCTCCTCCTCCTCCTCCTCTCCCCTCACCGCCACCCTCCACCTCCCACGTCCACGTGGCCTGCAGAGAGATAAGCCTTATCACTGCTCCATCACGGTGACAAGTGACAGCGCAATTACTGAGTGTAGGGACTCGGCCACTGCTGTGGCAAGTCATCCGTCACTGTAACTTCGGGCTGCTAGGGGAGGGGAAAGGAGGGAGGGGAGGGCACTGGGAGGGGCGCCTCTTGTATGGAGAGGAGAAAGAGGGGGAGGGGGAGGAAGGGGGAAGATAGTTTCAGGAAGTAGATGTTGAATTGATGGTGGTGGTGGATGGGAGAAGGTGTTATTTACGATGTGTTGATGAGGAGAACAAGCTTGTGGAGGCATCCAGGAGAGGCTGACATGGCTCCTGCTGCAGGTGGCAGGGGAGACGGGTGCCAGGTCTGGAGCCTGGAGAGGCTCTGTGGTGTAAGTTGAAGATGGTATTGCTGGGTGCCAGTCTGGGTCATGGAGAGGCTGTATGGTGCCAGCTGAGGAGAAAGTGCCATTGCGATGCTTGGAGAGGCTGTTGAAGTGCCATTGTGAGTTGTCCAATTGACTTCGTGTTACCAGCTGAAATAGCTTGGTGTGTCAGTGTAGAGCTTGGAGAATTTCCTTTATTACCAGCTGAGGAAAAGTTCGGGTACGAGTAGAGAGTCTAGAGAATGCTCCATAGTGCCAGCTGAAGAAAGTTTTAGGTCCCGAGGTAGACCCTGGAAAATGCTCTACAAAGCCAGCTGAAGGAAGGTTAACGTTCCAGGACAGAACCTATAGACTGCTCTATGGTGCTACCTGAGGAAAGGCTAATATAGCAGTTTAGAGTATGAAGAATGCTCTACAGATTCAGCTGAGGGAAAGATGGGGTCTCCGGTATTAGGTATGACTAAATTATTGATACTTACAATATCTCTCTGGTGCCAGACTAGGTAAGGTCAAGACGCCACTCGGTAGGAGGCTTGGGTCACAGCGCAACGGAATTGTGATTTAAAGAAGAAAAAAGATTTAGAAGACAGTATAGGAGAGACGAGAGGCGGTTATTACCTGAAATACTTGCCAAGGGATCTGCAGTAAGTGTCTACACATAGAGAGTATTAGCATCATTATGGTAGACGTGCCTTTAGCTGATAGCTTTGTATAAAGAGGTTAGGTTCTGGCATAATATAGATGAAGGCACGACTCGTCAGCATGATTTCCAATCCTCATCACTTCATAAGGATGAGTATGATAATGATGAAACCTAATACCATATCACTTGACGTGAAACACTCACATCCCTCCTTATTTCTTTCCCCAGTCGCTCCTATCTCATGAATACTGTGGGGAGGGGGACCTGCCTACTCCTCTTTTACTTTTATGTAACATAAACCACCGTGCATACACCCGGCTGGTACAGATGTTTGGTGCATTTGACTGTCTGTATGCAGGTTAACCTGTATACACCTGGCTGTGTCCTGTTGTGTATAATTACCCATATGTACTACATGGGGAGGGAGTTTTACACGTGTGTGTGTGTGTGTGTGTGTGTACTCCTGTCGGGTGCACCTATCCGTTATGCCAGGTAGCTGGCTGGTTCACCGATGATTCGTCACTGTTTGTTAATTCTGGTCGAGCTATGATAATTACTGGTGTCTGGTGGTTCGTTGCCTCCCAGGGTCCGACCCGCCTGCCTGCAGTTAACCATCATCGGTGCCGCACTGCTGGGTGGGAACGTAACAAGCCAACGGCATAACGCCCTAGTGACAACCCCAGTAAAATCCATACATAAATGAACGACATGAAAATCTAAATATTCTACAATGTACAGACAATGACCCAAGAAATGAACAGTTTAATCATCGCGCATCCATGATTCACTGCTTCATAACATTCATGAGTCATTGCTTCGTAAGATTAATGATTCACTGCCTCATACCATTCGTGAATCACTACTTCATAACATTTCATGATTCACTACCACATAACTGTGAGGAAAATACATGAATCTCAATGTCATCGACAGCGACCAAACGTCTTGATTATGTAACAAGTGAACCGTCATTAAAGTCTTTAGTCCTGCGTTGAAATCCAAGTGGGTTTAGCATGCAAGAGGGACGCAAATGATCCTGACGCCGAGTTTCGCATTACCTTCTCTTGTTCCTGATTTACAGCCAGGAACATGAATGCTATGATTACGTATTTAATGCCTCTAACGATCGGTGGAGCGTGTTGGAGTTCCTCGAGATGCCAGCTTGTTACACTCCAGTATCCAAGAGCGAATGCAAATCGAAAGTTTTCAATGAGCCATCCATCTGCTCCGCTTCGAAGCGTTTCGTGTTCATTGATAGAACGTTTCACTTTGGGCGGGTTCGGCCGGGGTGGCGGGTGTCAAGTGCAGGTAATTTACGTGTTTGGAATAGTTGCTTTGATGGACGTGATACTTTGCTTCGTTCGTACTGTGTCCGCTTCTTGTGCTACATAATTCTGTGCTGGGGAGACTTAATTTCAGTTCATTTTATTGTTTTTATAATGCACTATAATAACGCCACACCCCCCTGTCGGCTTACAGCACGAAGTTACCTTTGCATTTGTACCGTCACAAGTACACGCCTACGTTGTAACTTGACATACGCATACGTTGTACCGTCTCATGAACTTACGTTCTACCGTAGGGCATATGTATGTAGACATGTACCTACGTTGTGTTGTCACATGTACCTGAGTCGTACCATTGAATGTATCATACGTTACGTACCGTAACATGTCGTGGTGTCACTTGTATTTTCTCACGTACCTACATTGTATCTTCATTTGTATCTATGTTGCTATCTTGACTTGTTCCTACAAGGTGGTACCCAGACACATTCCTAAGTTGTACCGTCACACGACCCTACACTGTACACCTTGATGGCTGAATCACACACGGCTATGACTATCAATCCCTCGCTTAACACAGCTGCAAGTGACGGAGGGTGTGTGTGTGTGTGTGTGTGTGTGTGGATATGTACGTGGAGGTAAGCATTACCCAGATACTTAGCTCCGGTTGATGATAATGCCTCTAGTAGATGAGGACATGAACACAAGACTGGTTTTATCTTTTTTTCTCTCTTAAAAGAACAAATCGTTTTAAAACATCCTTCTCCTGAATTGTGCCCAGAGTTCGTGCAAGGGAAACTGACACGCAACGATCGGTCTAAAGCGTTTGGTCTGACTGGCCAGAGTCGTTGAATAGGGCGCCCTTCCGATCGCTGAGGAGAAGCATCACTTGGTGCGGTGTGAAGTGTTGGATACCCATGTTTACAATCTCGGCGAACGACGACTTCCGTCCGTATTCTGTTGGTCGGTCAATCGGAGCGGAGTGGATATATCGCTTCGGGAACATGGGTAACAGGACGTCACTGTGTCGGCAAGAATGTCAATTCTTAGTGTGATGTGAACACTTAGGTAATGACTGTAGGTCATGAGGGGGTGGTAATAGGTGGTGAGGGGTCAGCCATGCAGGAGGAAGAAACGAGTCAACGGGTGTGTTGTTGATCATGGCAGACGTGACAATTTATTGATAGCTTTTAATGAGACGATCATCGATAGATTAATGGTAGGTGTCATTATTGTGAGTATTGTGGATGGATTACTAGAGGTTGACAGTGGTTGGGAATCGCAAGTGGTTGGCTATATGGTAATTTCTGTCAATTACTGGTCGTTAGGGACGTTTGTATGGATTGCTGCAGTTCGTATGGCTTTATTAGTGACGTTTGATGCGAGTGATTGTCAACAGGCGATCAGTAAGAGTGGGTTTGGATTAGATATGGCTTCTGGTATAAGTAATGACATATTCGTACTGTATCATTACACATTGCTGCCACTCAGGTAACCTAGTGTTTGTGTCGTCTGTCTACCATGGCTGACTGACACTCGGGACGTCGTTTTGTCCTTCCTCATTGTCCGTTCTTCTTACTTCATTTCACTTCCCGTCACCGAGTTTCCAATCGTTCGTGTTTCACCTACAGTCGCTGAGTTTCCACCTAATCTTAATCCCTTCCAATCACTAAGCTTCCCACTCATTCTCATTCCACTTCCAGTCATTACATTTCTGCCTAAACTCATCTCATTTCCAATCATTTAGTCTACCTGTTCTTATTTCACATCCAATCTCTAAGTTCCCAGTGACTCCACTGCTTTGCTGGCCGACCCAAGCGTTATCCGTGGAGCACCCCTTTAATTTGTGAATATAACTGAAAACGAATTATTTGGCGTCTTACCATACTTCCTCCACTCGTAATACATAGGCATGGTGCTGGACCAGCTAACTGTGAACACACAGATACATGGTACGTCTAATTAGGCTGCAGTAATTATGATTGATTGTATCTTTTTTTATGTTAGCTGAGACGGCATGAGGAACTCAGTGTCTTATCAAGTCCATCTCATTAATTCTCTCTCTCTCTCTCTCTCTCTCTCTCTCTCTCTCTCTCTCTCTCTCTCTCTCTCTCTCTCTCTCGCACACACACACACACACACACACACACAAACACGCACACACACACACAAACACGCACACACACACACACACACACACACACACACACACACACACACACACATATATATATATATATATATATATATATATATATATAAAAGCTGGGTCGACCAGGACTCGAACCTATGCAGTCTTGATCCCTGGCACGACTAGGGACCACGTTAACATTGGTTCTTTCTACCGAGGACTTCCCCTGAAACTTGTACAGTTGGTTGGCTGTTTATTTTTTGGCTTTAGTCGGTCAGCATCTACGATATAACCACCAATCAAAAAGGCTTGAAAATTTTCAGATGTTCAGGGTGATTTCGAGGCCACGCAACACTTTTCGACATGGGCCACATACATAGCCAGGGTGTATGTGGTCTTGGAATTATTCTCAACACCTGAAGAAGGTGTTAACAGATTTTTCGGATGGTGGATTTCGTAGCTAGACGTTGACGGCCTGAATCATCCTGGCCGATGATAGGCCTAGAGTTCAAACAACCAACCTGACACGATCATTCACACAACCCTTGCTGGTACTGTTGTCTGGGTCGTAACCATATGGCAACGTCACTATCACTGCACTTTTCACAAGTTACTATTTACAGTTTTACGACTTCTGAATTTTACAATGCGACCCCCTGAGCACGACGGTGCGACCCCTGAGCACGACGGTACGACCCATGAGTACGACAGTACGACCCCTGAGCACGACGGTACGACCCCTGAGCACGACGGTGCGACCCATGAGCACGACGGTACAACCCATGAGCGCGACGGTACGACCCATGAGCACGACGGTACGACCCCTGAGCACGACGGTACGACCCATGAGCACGACGGTACGAGGACAGAGGTCAGGCCATCATACCCATCGTGCTCAAGGGATGATAGTCGAATGATGAACTGCGTCAGGAAGATGCGCGGCAGCAGCAGCAGCAGATGGCACCGGTACGCCAACCCAAACTCCTGTCCCCAGAAATACAGGTCTTGATCTATAGTTGTGCGATCCTCGGAAACTCGGGATAAGTAACAAGCTTGAAGCACATACATCCCAGCTCACGATCCCTCGTGATCCAACGTTCTTCAAAGATGCCTCCTATCATGCACCACTCCATCTACTGATCTGTGAGCAAAATGTTACGGGCATTTCGAGCAAAATCAGGATATTCAGTGTATAATATCCCACTCTGCTCGTTGGAAAGTGTCCATACTTCAGGATCGAAAGAGATGGATGAAAAAAATGAATAAGGAACGAAAGGCTTGTAAGTTGTCTACAGTCTAATAAAACTGCTTTATTTTTTTTCTTTTAAAGGAAAGTCGGTAGTGAGGGATGTTCCAGTGAGGGTGGACACGGGAATTACTTGTGTAATCGTACAGCTTTTCCTCGCTGTTTATGGGGCAATAAGTAAGCTCATTCATCACTGTCGGATTTAAAAATTGACATGTAATTGCTTGTTAGGTGTGTCAGTGGGTGTAAGTGGGAAGTGGGTGATTTATTGGCGTGTTTTTTTTTTCTGGTAATTGAAGGGGGGGGGGGGGAGAGTTATGTGTCGGGAATGTGGCGTTTCGTGTTACACCGTGTGTATATGGCGGCGTGAGGGAGTGGACAACAGACACATGCTGTGTGTAATCGATAATATATGTGGACTGAATGGATGTGTGTCTGTGATAGCTGTGCTACACGGTATTTTCTGATTTGTGGATACTATTGGCAATTACTAATGCTATGTTAAGGGGAGAGGAACGTCTTACACTCACGTTGCCCCGTGTCTTCATGAGGGTGCGTCTGTGCACATGTGTGTATTAATACATGTATAAATGCGTGTCTGTTTTGTTCTTCTATGTGTGGGAGTTTATACAAATGACTAGCAGGGATATGCGTGAGCTTGTGTTTGTAAAGTGCTCATGTATGTGAGCTTTTGTTTATGAGACATTTGTGTAATGTTTGTTCATGAGCAAGTGTTTGAGTATTTGGCTGTGAATAAGAATGTCCATGATTTTTTTTTTTGTGGGTGAACACGTGTGTGAACAGCAATTTGCTCACGAGATTTTGTTTGTGTGTGTGAGTTCTTGTATGAGCTGGTTGTTTGTGAATGATTATCTGCTTGAACGTGTTCCTGAGAACCATGTGCGTTTTTTTGTGTTTGTGTGTGTGTGTGTGTGTGTGTGTGTGTGTGTGTGTGTGTGTGTGTGTGTGTGTGTGTGGGTGGGTGGGTGGGTGTGGGTGCAATGGCACAACTGTAATTGCTTATTTGTACTGTACGGGAAGAGTGTTTTTATACTCATGGAGCCCCATCTGTATGTGTGTGTGTGTGTGTGTGTGTGTGTGTGTGTGTGTGTGTGTGTGTGTGTGTGTGTGTGTGTATGTGTGTGTGTGTGTGTGTGTGTGTGTGTCTGCGTAGCCTGGATAATAGGAAGACAATGGCCTAACGTCAGGCAGTGAATGAGCAACAATTAACAGCCGTAAAGATAGATGAGCCAGCCGACCCGACCCTTGCTTATCAGGGGAAGGCTAACGCAAGTGAGGGGAGGAGGAGGAGGAGGTGGAGGGACTCGTTAAACGCCTGGGCGGTCAACGAGGGTGAGGGAGAACGAGGCGTTGGGCGTGGTTAACGTTCATTCTCATCCAGCAGCTGACCAGTTCATGTTGTCCCAGGAAGTACGATTATTTAATGATACGTGACTACTGAGGGGGGCCCTTGGTGATCCTCTCTCTCTCTCTCTCTCTCTCTCTCTCTCTCTCTCTCTCTCTCTCTCTCTCTCTCTCTCTCTCTCAACTTGATAACACGTACCTCGCTCGGCTCGTTCTTAGATTTTCCTGCGGTGGGTGCTACGCGCTGAACCTTACCCTTAGGGCAAATTCATCGTCGCAACTACCCCCCCCCCTCACCTCTCTCTCTCTCTCTCTCTCTCTCTCTCTCTCTCTCTCTCTCTCTCTAACAAATGGCCAGGAAAATCGTCCAGGCGGCTCCTCTCATCTGCACACGCCGCTCATAAAGATATTTCTAATCTTTCCATTTTTTTTTTGTGTGTGTACAGCGTGAGTGTTGCTGGTAATAATAATTCTCTGTTGTGTATCCTGATTCATTTTCTTGTGTATTTCGTATACAGAACGTGCTGTATGGATGGTGATTCGTGGATGTATACTGTATATTCTGACCATTATTATCATTCTGTTCATGCTAATTATTCCGGGTGTGGCAGCGCCATTTTTAAAAAGAGCTGTGCAGTTTTTTTCTTAATATAGAGGAAGAGAAACTTGTTTTGGGAGTTTTGGTTGCTCTATATGCACAGTTTTTTCTTAATGAGTTTTATGAAGTCATTATCTTTTTTAAAAGTCAAATATGCATATTTTTTTTTTTTTGAGTTCTGCGAACTAAGTTTCTGAGTAGATTCTGAACATTGATTTTTGAGTGACTTGTACATAGTGATAAATTTTTGACTGCTGTTTGTAGCGGTATATTATGCCAGAGGAATTATGTGTTTTCGTTGATGTATACACAGGCTCTCTAGCTGTTAATTGTGCTCTGGGTAACTGATGGATACTTATTAGTGTTTTTGACTCATCAAGTGAAGTACTCAACCGGTTGTTTTTTTTCTCTCTAAAGCGCAGTTTGCTAAACCTCGACGTATATATGATTTCCTAAGAGCACTTTGACTGAGTGATGTTTCCAATGTTTTTTACCGTGAGCGCTGAACTCATTCAGCGCAAATGATTTTCCCTTTCCAGCACCTTACTTGATTTGATCTACCTCTCTCTCTCTTACTCGCTAAATCCAGCTTAATTTAGCTTATGAATTTCATGTCATCTTACTCCCAACCGAGTCCATTCGCTATAGCTTTATTCAGATCACCTGGACTGTACTCCACACACACGCACTTGGAAGGCATGCCACTCAATGCAGAGAGAGAAAGAAAATCAAGACAATATTCACTAACTTTACAAACCATAGTTGCTTCACATCGTCCAGGATCATCAGATCACCTTACCCGAAGCCACCAGACCATCCCTGCAGCTCGTGGGCCTCACGGTGTCCATGATCCAGACCCTCAGCGCTGTGTTGCCCATTTTTCCCACGTATCTATAAATGACTGACAGGTTTCATATCAGTTCAGCCAATGTGTTGTACGGGGGAGTACAGGTCCCTCATGCTTTTATTGGCAGCCTGACGAATGAAGGATGTGCCTCAGTATTCTTTATATATCTTCGTGAACGTATAAAGTACGATAGTTGGGAGACGGGGAATATATATATATATATATATATATATATATATATATATATATATATATATATATATACACAGACAGACAGATAGATATACATGGCTTACTGTCGTATTTCCGTTGATTAAGATTTCTAGAGCAAAGTGCCTCATACTTTGCCACGAAATACTTTTCTTTTTCCGAATTATGAGAGTGGTAAAGATGAGGAACAGGGGGTAGAGAGAGAGAGAGAGAGAGAGAGAGAGAGAGAGAGAGAGAGAGAGAGAGAGAGAGAGAGAGAGCGAGATCCACCATACACTGACGAGGTAAACCAGTTCCCTTACGTACCCCGCCTTTCTTCCCCTCTCTAACACCATTGCCCCTTCCTTCCCTTCCCCCATACCTACCCTTTCCTTACCCCTCTCCAGCCCCGCCCATTTCCTTCAGTCCTCAGCCTTTTCCCTTCCATGACCTTCCCTGTAGCCTTGACTCTTTCCTACGCCCCTTCCTTCCTTTTCCCTTGTTTTGCCCCCTTCCCTTCCCTCCCAGACACTGTCCCTTCCTACTTCTGCCCAGCCCTGCCCCTTATCAACCCTAATTTCTCCCTATTCCACTCCAGCCCTGACTCTTCTCTTCCCTTCCTATTCTTTACCCTCCTCTTCTCTCGCCTTACCTACCTCCCACAGCTCTCCACCGTCACCAACACCACCACCACCACCACAGCGGCTCAACAAATCTACGTATTTTCCTCATCTTCGGCACGTGACAAATGAGGTCATTAGGCATGGTGTGGGCGGCGGGCGTGGAGGAGGAGGAGGAGGAGGAGAGGGGGTGGGGTCCACCGCTACTGCTCCTCCCCCTCCCCCTCCCCCCCTCACGCAGCGACGCCCACAGCTTTCTGCGGAATTAGTCTTCATTTCCTTACATAGCAGTGGGGGTTGCCCAGCCGTGGGTTATTCATTTAAGTGGAGGGAGTGGGTGAATGACGGCGCGGCGAGAGAGTGATGAAGAGAGGCGCTACCAGGAACCTTGGTGGGAAGGGGGGAAGAGGAGTATAGAATACGACCTCGTAGTCTTTCACATAAATGTGTGGTTGTGAGTCGTGGTGATGTGTGTGTGTGTGAAATACATTTTTCATTTAATTAAGTGTCGTAAAATCCTGCCTGTATTTTCTATAATTATATATATATATATATATATATATATATATATATATATATATATATATATATATATATATATATATATATATATATTTATTATACTTTGTCGCTGTCTCCCGCGTTAGCGAGGCAGCGCAAGGAAACAGACGAAAGAATGGCCCAACCCACCCACATACACATGTATATCTGTCGATCGTATTCAATGAGGAACATGAGTGGAGCATAGAGGGAGACGAACTCGGAAGCTGTTCACACCATGAGGTATCCTCATCCCCTCACAGGCAACTCATCACCAACCAGCTCGTAACACATTCGTCGCCCGAACAGTTTTAATCAATTATCAACAATTGTCGTCGTTCGCGCGTGTTTGCCCACACGGAAATGGATGTGACGAATCGACAGAATCCCGGCCGTTCGATCAGTTCCAGCCGGAAGCTGTTGGGGCGATCGTGATTCCAATTTCTCATTCCTGATTCCATTGAGCTCATAAATGTGGAAGAGAACAAGACGTAAACCTAACATATCTGTACTTATATGTCTCTTTATCTCTCACTCTCTCTCTCATATATATATATATTTATATATATATATATATATATATATATATATATATATATATATATATATATATATATAAATATTCAAGCGTGTACGTGATATGTATGTAATGATAACGTGTATGCAAATGAGTGAATATCTTTTTGTCAGTTAATTCTTGCTCAACTCTGCTACCTTAGCAGTAGAATCAGGAACTAAGCTTTCCAGGAATAGTCCCCATTTTCCTTATTCTTTTCTTACTTTTACAGTGATGAAATGATGGGAAAGGATTTCCAGCTCCCCATCTTACAAACCACTACTGATACCTGCCCCATTAATAGCCTTGCACAATACATAGGATATGGGTAGACTGTGTGTGTGTGTGTGTGTGTGTGTGTGTGTGTGTGTGTGTGCGCGCGCGTGTGTGTGTGGTTCAGGTACAAAAACTTACCTTAGAACTTATCAAAATGTTGGCAAACGCTTTTGATACAGCCCCACGTTTCTACCATTGTTTTACTAAGTAAAGCTGAGAGTTGTGGCTCAATTTTTCTTCAAGGTTTGCAGCATTCCGTCACCTTGAGGCTGGCTGACTGTAAGCTTGGTTCAATAGGCCTTGATACCTTACATGATTTATTTCATATTCACTCCATTTAAAGGATTGTGATCAGGTCAAGTGATCAAACGACACATGAATGGTAAATTTTGGCCTGCCGTTCCTCGCCGTCTCGCTCATCTGAGACGAAAAACTAAATACAGATTGCATTCCACGAGCCTCATACAATGTACTGGATGGATGTGTGATTCTGACCATTCCAGTCATCTTATACGGGTCATAGTTTGCTAAAGACTTTTCTTATCATGACTTGGCCACATTTCAACTACTGTCAATGAAACTTGACACAAAATGTCATTTTTGCATGTCCCTCTCAAAGGTTGCCTTTTTTTTCTCTCTCTTTTTTTTCTACTAATCCATCTTTTCGACCATTGTTGATAAAACACACTTAATTTGCTACATTTCTCAAGTGGTCTTGGTGTGTCTTGGCCCAAAGCTATTGAAGACGGGTATGGATGGAATGTTGACCTTGCTAGTTTCATATGATCGTGTCACCATAAGTCACTTGATAACCCAACGTTCTTAAATTAGACTTTTTTCTCCCATCATATACATTTGTTTTTACATTATGATTATTATGAGTTTTATCATTTCATTCCGCCTGTGTATGTATCTTGCCACAACTCTTGCTTAAAGTACTCAGATGTTTAGGAAGTACATATCTGCTGACAACTTTTCATCATGATTTTATACCCTCATTTCAACAATAGGTTTATCCTCGTGTTCGAAGCCTCATGGAGGAAAACTCGCTGCGTAGGGAATCTGCAACGATACAGTACCGCTGTGTGGTGAAGCCTTGTTCATATGGAGTCGTTTTCATGAAATGTCTCAACTACGGAGATTTACATACATACGGAACAAACTACATTTCTTCAGTTTGGGTGCGAAAGATGTCTCGAACGCTGATACGAAGCTTGGTCCACTGCTCGAAATGGAAACACTTTCTTATCGCCAGGTTTCGTATGTCACTGTCATTCTCTCTCTCTCTCTCTCTCTCTCTCTCTCTCTCTCTCTCTCTCTCTCTATATATATATATATATATATATATATATATATATATATATATATATTGCAATAGGTAACGCTTGTTTACGATGACGTCCTAGCTTCGTCTCTTCGTTGTACATCAACTGACTGTTATATTTCTCTCTTGTGTCTCCTCTGATGATGTGATTATTACACGAAAGTGCACTTGGGAACTTATCGTGTTTCATTTTCCCCCTGGACTCATATATATATATATATATATATATATATATATATATATATATATATATATATATATATATATATATATATATATATATATATGTGTGTGTGTGTGTGTGTGTGTATACATATATTATTGGATGCATAGCCTATGGGAACACGAGGGACTAGTCTTCGCACCAGGATAATCTTCGTGAATAACAATGTTCATGAAATTGTCTCCATTACTCCCCATTTCCGACACGGCTATTTATGGAAACCGGATGTTCGCGAGGGGAAGGAAATAGGGGAGACCGATGAAAGAGGGGAATGTAGGAGAGAGGCACAGAATAGGGGGGGAAGCGCAGGAGGCAATAGAGTGCTGGCAAATTGCGTGGAACCTAACGCGACATGTTGCGGGTCGTGAAAGAAGACTGCTCGGTCATGTTTGGTGCGTGGAATGATGGTGGGGTGTGGCGCTGGGGGTGCCTAGTCGGACGGCATCGGGGGTGTGGTGTTTAGGGGTGATGGTGGAGAGAGGCGTGTGAGGGCTGTTGTGGGGTGGATGGTGGGGTAGTGTCGGGTGTTATTGGGGAAGAGTGGGGTCGGCATGGTAGCTGGTGTGTCTTGGGGGTTGGGGGGGAAACTGATGGAGAGATGTAGGGGGTTGATGTGGGGTGGATGGTGGAGAATCGTCGGGGTGATGTTAGGGAATGGTGGAAGCGGTGTGAGGGGGTGATGGAAAATCGTTGGGGGCTGGTGTTGGAGAGGGAGAACTGAAACGTTAATTGGGTGGAAGGGAGAGTCGGCCTTCAGACGACAATCAATTAGGCTTCTTGTATACTGCGTCGTGTTCTGATGCAGTGAGGAAGTGATAGAATGGGAATGAGAGAGAGAGAGAGAGAGAGAGAGAGAGAGAGAGAGAGAGAGAGAGAGAGAGAGAGAGAGAGAGAGAGAGAGGACTAGATACGCTTCCAGCACTGACCATTTTGCGATGATATAATACAGTCATCACACTTGACGTAGTCATCACCACGCTTGATACAGTCATCATCAGACATGATGCAGTCGTCACACGCGATACACTCACCACACTTGATGTAGTCATCACCATACTTAATACAGTCATCTCCAGAATACAGTCATCACCATACGTTATACAGTCTTCAACACGTGATACGGTCATCACCACTCTTCACCCAGCTCGTCATCATCACAGTTCGTCCTCACCTCCCTATCAACCAGTATAAATGAGGGAGCCATCAACACACACACACACACACACACACACACACCTCGTAAACTGTCTGTGTCACCCATGCCGACGCCTTGGCTCATCCATCGGCAGGAGGATGAGGAAGAGGAGGAGGAGGAGCGAGGAAGGGGAGAGAGTATTGGACATGATGGCAGCAGCGATGGAGAGGGAGGGAGGGAAGAGGCGGAGGAGGAGGAGGGGTGGTGGGGGTACAGCAAGGCTCTCTGAGGGTAGTCATCGGATATAGTGATTACAGCAGAGGGTGTGGAGGGTCGTTGTCTTGATCACATTACCTCGTTGTGTTGACCATTACCACTGGACTAACACCTGAGGCGCCCCTCTCCACCGGCCCGCACCTCCGGGCAAAGGCTTTTTATACCCCATATGACATGATCTCCGAGGGGAGGAGGAGGGTGTTGGGAGAGGATCAGAGGTTTGCCACATTACGATGTGGGAGAATGTGGGGGATGAAAGGGGAGCGGAGGACTGCACTGTAGAGGTATTGCTAGATGACGACAGTGACAGTTCGGGCAGTGAAGGGCAGGACAACTTGTAGTGGCAGTGGCAGTAGAAAGATGTTGTGTTAGCAGTATTTGTAGCAGGAGTATCTTTAAAAGCAGTACCAGTATCTATAGTAACAGTGGCAGTATCTGTAGGAACAGTAGCATTATTTGTAGGAGTAGCAGCAGTATCTGCAGTAACCGTCGTAGTATCTATAGCAACAGTAGCAGTATTTGTACTAACTATATATGTCGCAACAGGGACAATATTAGTAGCAGCAGTAGCAATGTTTGTAGCAGCAGAAGCAGTATGTAGCAGCAGCAGCAGCAGCAGTATTTGTAACAGCAGTATTTGTATATGTAGCAGCAGCAGTAGCAGTAGCTGTAAGAGCACCAACAGTGTCTTCAGTCACAGTATCTGTATCAGTAGTGATATCAGTGGCAGCAGCAACAGCGTTCACTCAGCTTCCACTCCCCATATCAAGTGACCATGATGGGGTGGCGTGTTGACCCCGGTTGACCCTCATGTCTCTCATCCCTTGAGTGGTTCTGACCTCATGACCAGTGCCCAGGGTGTCGATTTTGCTGGGAACACCCCACATGAGCCACTAGTGGTACAGTTAACCCGACCCTAACCAGTCCAGCCTTGACTGACCTCATGTGCCTAACCTAGCTTGACCGGGTCACTATAGGATTGCTGGTCGATCATCAGTTTTGCCTTGGGTCGTCATCATTCCCAGCATCTCTGACAGCCAGCTTGGTCTACGTAGTAACTGAACTCAGCTTCCTGCCATTTGGTGCGGGCTTGATCGCTCCCTCGGGCTGCTGATCGGGTTACCGCCGCCTCTTCGCAATCAGCTGAACAATTCTCGCCAAGGCCGGCAGCTGATGCAGCGGACCCTGTGCCTATCTCGGGACGCTGGACGGAGATGGGAGAGTTGTCTCCTCTCTCTCTCTCTCTCTCTCTCTCTCTCTCTCTCTCTCTCTCTCTCTCTCTCTCTCTCTCTCCACGTACCTCATCCAGCAACACTCAAACTTTACAGAAGTGTCAGACAGAATAAACATACCTCTCAGCACGTAGGCACGATCCTGTGGGTATAAAGGCCTGTTCTTTGACCTGAACCTTAAGAATCAAGTCAGATTCCATGTCATCATCATCAAGCATGGGTCGTACCCGTCCCTTGGGCACGACAGTTCGACTCCTTGAGCAGGGACTCGAACTGTCGTGCCCAAGGGTCGTACCGACGTGTTCAACATGTCAGTAGGTAATGGTAGATCACCGCAATTACCATCCTCATTATTTACATCCCCGACTTTTTAAAACAAGCGGGCAGGTGATTTATCGCAATAAACAGAGGCTTAATGATCCCTTATCGCTTCATGTCATTAATAAACGTCGTTAGTTGACAAGCTGGCCACCTGTGTCCCATGTCCACTATACGCAGGACATGCCAGCTCTGCCGCGTTTAGACAGAGTCCCTCGTATCCACTACACACAGAACAAGCCAGCGTTGCTGTGTCTGGGTGGGAGCCCCATGTCCGCCACACAGGAGACACGTCGATGTTGACGATATTGGGTGGAAAGTGGTGTCCACTGTACAGAGGTCACGCTGTTGAAGACGAAGGTCAATCAAGACTATAAACATGCGAGCACCGTCATCTCTGAAGAGGAGATCCCTGTGTGAAGCTTCTATGCCACATCAGACACCTTCTGTATCTTCTGGGGGGTTGATGAGAGTCGTCTTTATCACGAAGGAAGGAAGGTGAACACGTTCGAATTGAAGTTATACACCTAAGGTGGTATAAGGGGTGTTGTAGTTCGCTTGCCGTGTACTGCTTCGTCCCTCCAAGATATTAGTCGATCTTTGAGTACATCGTGTGTAGTGATGATAACCTATATACCCCGACACAGGTGCTTATATCCTAGCAAGAGAACCTGTCATCTGTGTCCGGAACTCTAGCCTCTATCATCCACACGCTGGGAACCTCTGGCCCCTATCTGGATATGGGCGTCCGTGTCCCATCTGATGTATCTCCAGACAGTGAGTCCTCCGCCCATATCCCGAGCTGGGTATTGAATGAGGTGATTTACTTCTCATGCCGTAGTTGGATGGGGCCGGTGTGTAGTGGGAGGGAGGGGTTTCGGTGTAGATAGAGAGATTCTGGGGTGTGACTGAGGAGGAGCCTAGGTGTAGATGGAGAGATTCTGGGTGTAACTGGGTGATGAAAAGTTTGCATGTAGCAGCAAACGGGTGTATAGGTGTAGCCAGAGGGAAGGTTTTGGTGTGGCTGATGGGAGAGGTGTGGATGAAGATGAAGGAGGATTGAGGAAAACTGAGTGAGGAATCAGGGCGTTCAGGTGTAAATGTAAGTTTGAATTGAAGGGAGTTCTGAGTGCAACCTGGAGGGACTAGATCTGGGTGGAGATGATAGAAGGGGGCCTGGATCCAGCTAGAGTGGGGGTGAGGGAGGACAATGGGAAAGACAGACAGCCGAGGGCCCGTTGGCCGCTGTTTAGGGTATCTGATATAGACTTGAATCTCTTTTCTCTTATAACAAGTAGATGATGTAAGGATGGCAAGATAAGAAGGTTCAGTCCCCACCCTACATTACATCTGGCAACAACAGCCGGCGGGAAAATAAGAATAGTAGAAAGACAAGCATGCATTGGTGAAGGAAGCCCTGCATGGAATTTAGCAAGATAGAACGAAAAGGGAAATTCTGGTATAAAATCTTGATGCATCATACCACCCTCTGCTGCACTTCACTATATTTTAGGGAGAATATATATATATATATATATATATATATATATATATATATATATATATATATATATATATATATATATATATATATAGTCCCATGGAGTCAGAATATACCTGAACTGCTGAAAAGTTTCTATGTCCGATCTTTAAAGAAATTTCAAGTCTTAACATGTACCAGGTATGACATGCAATTCATTCAATGTTCAACGCATCTCTCTGCAAAGATACGGTTTCTCCACATCAGAATTACATTCTTTAGCTCTACATTTTATTCTGTTTGTCCTTGTAAGTGTATTTTCGTGTATTTCAAAAAGATCTTTGCGATTCACATTTTCGATTTTCGTCGAGGTTCTGAAAACTTGTATTAGGTCACAGCGAAGTCCATGTTTCTTAAGGGAGAAAAGAGATCTAATCTTAGCCACTACTCACACGCCAGGTACCAAGCAATGAAACCCACGTCGTATTCGGTCTCTAGCTACCAAACTTAGAATCAGGTTTCTCTTTTTCCTTGCTGCTAGACACTGCTTAATCCTACTTTTTTCTTCTCTTTTTTTTTTTTTTTTTTTTTTTTTTTTTTACATTGGAGGCTCCAGTCACGGACAGAAGTACACACGACTCCAAGATCCTCCTCTTCACTTACTTTAGTTCGCGGATTTCCAAATATTTAACAGCCGTATTTCGTATTTTCATTTGTGGAGCGCGGGAGGGGTTCAGAACAGACAGAATGATTGATTTGGTGTAGATAGAGGGCCAGGATCTGTGTGTAGCCAGAGGCGAGTCTGCATGTAGCCACAAGAGGGGATTGGATGTAGGGCGTTTAGCTGTACTTGGGGAATTGTGGGAAGGGAGAGGATAGGTATAGTCGCAAGAAATGTCTGGGTCAGGGATCTGGTTGTAATTGTGAGGACAGGGTGTAGGCACAAGAAGGGTCTGGGTGTAGGTGTCTTGTTGTAGACTGAACGGACAGGTGTAGTCGCAAGGATAGTCTGGAAGCAACTGAAAGGAGCCTGGGTTTACCCAGAGGAGGATCTGGGCGTAGCCGGCGATGGGGGCAGGGGAGGAGGGGTCTTTGTGCTGCTAAAGGTCGATTCTGGATGTGTTCTGTTGGGGGAGGGGAAGGTGTCAAGGCTGAGCCGGGGGGAAGAGGGAGGAGGAGGAAACGTTTGAATGAGACGGTGGCGTTGGATAACAATGATGTGGGTGTAGGAAATCTGAGCGTAAGAATCCTGGAAGCAGCGTAGGATAAAGTGTAGGACCACTGGGACCAGCGTCAAATGAAGTGCAGTGGGACTGCTGGGGGTAGCGGAGGTTGGAGGAGCTGTGAGTGCGGGATCGCTGGGGTGGAGTGTGGATGATGCAGGTGCAATATGTAGATGATTATCTGGTTGCAGACGTGTGGTCGGTTATTTACTGTAAGGAACTAGTTTTCTGATAAGGGTTATCAGATCCTGTCTGTGTGATAAATATTTCCCTTCTGTTTTTGTTGTGGTTTTGATTTACTAGCGGTGGTAAACACCAATTTGCTGATATTCAGTTTCACCACACAGTGCGTCCTTTAACTAATCATTTGGTTAATTATTTGTATATTTTTTCTGTTCTCCTTCCGTAAGATTACATATAATTTCATTTACAGATATGGTTTACTTACCTATAATAAATTCATATGTTCGAAATTCTTTGTATCCATCTGATACAGCGACCTATCGCGAATGAATAGCAGAAATTTAACACGGGTTTTCGTAAAGTTATTTTTCGATAGATAATTGTTTCTCCCGCCTTGGAGAGGCAGCGTTGGCAACAAACTAACATCCAATCTCTGTCTGTCGTGTAAATGATTTACCGTAACCATAGCCTACCATCCACAGCCAAACAAGCCCCATAAAGTACTCCATAGTTGACGTTAGAGCTAAATACTTGATCTCAGGATATGGCAGCCACGACCAAACCCCAAAGCATCAAAACAAACAAGTAGGCGCCTCATGACACCTAACCCCGCCCCCATGACGAGCTGCAGTAATAGCTCGCGCTGCTCTCTCTCTCTCTCTCTCTCTCTCTCTCTCTCTCTCTCTCTCTCTCTCTCTCTCTCTCTCTCTCTCTCTCTCCAACTCACCCTACCCTTATCGCAGGTCATTAGCTCAATCCACAGTCGATTGGCGGTCGTTTGGGGAGAGATAAGGAAGATACGGCCACGGTTGGGAAGTACAGGGTGATAGGGAGCAACAGAGTGAGTGATGGCCGGTTGTACTCAGTGGGTGAAAATTTGTGTCGCTTCAATAATCATTTTCGTTTTTTGTCATTTTCTTGCGGAACTTTTGAATTAAGAACATATGTAACTTATTTTGCATCTATCCCTTACTCGCCTACTTCTACTAATACTAATTCTACTACTACTACTTTCGAATAAGTCTTAAAAGAAAATGCAAAAGTAGAGAATCGGTTTAAGATTCAGCACAACCAACTGCGTTTGTTCTTTCGAGTCATTAACCGAAGCCCAAGCTCATAACCGTACGGCTGGCAGGTGGGACGGAAGCTGCCAGCCGCCGCTGCCACTGCTATCGCACCGGAAGATGGGCAGGTCGTTTGATAGGGCTACCGACACCGCTAATGACCTTGTTTACCGTTGACCCTTCTGTTGTTAGGATAGCGCCACACGCCACGGCGGAGGAAGATAAGAGAACGGGTGGGTTCGGAGGGTCGAGACCGAGTCGACGCAGTGAACAGTTTCAGGTGAAAATGGAAGCAGCGAGTTCTACAACCATTTTAGCCTCTGTGTTGTTCTCGTCGACTTGTCTAGTATGTGAAAGCTCATAGGATCACAGTTTTATTATTTTCTCTTATCTATTAATATGTTTTATTTCGTATTTGTGAATCTGTTATCCACTTCTAGGATATAGCCACATCTGAGCCAGCCTGCATCGGGAGGGTGTGGCTCTTCGTGTGTGTTATCCTTACCAGCTTACTACAGGCACTCGTCACCCATCCCCAGCGTCACCCACCACTTCTCTATCCTCCACCACTTCTCTCTACCACCAGTGACCATGACCACACAGTGCTTTCAGCCATATATCACCACTTCACCACTCATCATTCCCAACCCGACTACTTTCAACCACCCCTCCACCCTCACTTCTCTTCTATCTTCTTGCTGCCGCCCACTGCCCATCTACCCATCTGAGCGAACAGTGAGGGAACGCTCGATGTGTGTCATCTGATGGTTACGGGTCATGAGTGCGGCGAAGTGTTGGAAATTCCCCTCCTCCTCATTTCCCCTCTTGTTGTTGTCACTTCCACCATCGTCCGGGGTCATACCTCTCTATCTTTCTGCATGCCAAGCATTTTAAGTCCTCATTTATCTACAGTACCGCCTTTTTCGGACTTTCTCTCGTAGAATCATTTATCCTCTAGTGATTGATAAGGTTGGGTTGAGTAGGGTCTACGTTGTTCTTGTATGATCTCGTCTGCTTACCCTACCACCTTGCTGCCGAGGGCAGCGCCGCTGGCAATACCCTCGCCCATGGCGGTCCTCAACCACTTCCAATAAAAACAAAATTGTCCGAGATGGGTTTTCAGTATTGATCATAACTGAAATAGAAAAACAACAGCTCTGCTAATTAGAACAATACACTGCATCAGCTGGCCATTTCTCTATAGGTGGTAGCGTCCACTCTCTATACAGGCAGCCACAGTGAATGACGATCCATACAACCCGGATCATGAGATCATTTTCCTGAAACAGTACATCATTTTATCGGTAGCTGGGCTGCTCGCGGTTGACGGAAGAGACGAGTTAGCAGACGGACGATAATTCGTTGGTAATTGATTTATATACTTAGGTTGATGCATAGGTACGAAAGGTTATCTGTTGTGGGTGACTGGAAGCTGCCAGGATGGGTCGTACAAGCGATGGAGTCGGCAGGGGAACGCTGAGCACGAGGGAGGTCTGAGACTGTTGGCACTGAGTCAGACGGACGTACTGGTGAACCATGGAACAGATCTGACCCGCTGCTGGTCCTGTACCCTACCTGGCGGACGTGGCTGGGGTCGCAGGAGTACTGACCCAGTGTCCTTTGTAGATCCTACCCTTGCGTTAGCCGGCGTCCGTCCCTAGTAGATTCGCGCCTTATCCGACGTTCGGTTACCGACACGAACTCGCATTCGAATCCGTTTTCCGCTGTAGTCCCGTATCTTACACTGTGCTCGATGGATAATACGCCCTTCTCTTAACCAATCTCCGCTATAGGATATGTATTCTAAAATATATGCCGTAATTCAGCTTATTTGCTCTTTGCTTCTATTGGCCAGACGCTTTTGATAATCTCTACATCATACACGGATCATTATGATATCCACCAGCGAGGGAATTATCCCTCCCAGTGTTGGCAGTAAGTTAGTAATTGTTATCCCGTGTTCGCCGGGGATCAACCCTTCTCGTATAATCCATTGTTTGTTGTACGTTGCCGCAGTTACATCAGCCGGTGTTCACTGTAGGTCACTAACTCGTATTACCCGCTGTTCATTGTAGCCGGCCTCCGTCAGATCGCACAGATTCTCCTACTAGCCTCGTCCCTCGTCCTATCCGTTGCTCGTCGAGTACTCCTCTCTCTCTCTCTCTCTCTCTCTCTCTCTCTCTCTCTCTCTCTCTCTCTCTCTCTCTCTCTCTCTCTCCCGGCCAACAACAAGGGCGACCACCCTCGCCTCTGGTTGATGTGGGGTCCAGCAGAGATGTGAAGATAAAGCTAAATGAATTGTTGGTGTCTGCACCCGGTCTGAACCTGGGGTGGTTGGGGGGTTAGGTGCAAGGGGTCCAGGGGTTGTGGTGCTGGGGGTGGGGGGGACCTGGGGGGGTAGAGGCGGAGTGGGTGGGTGGGTTCTGGGTTTCAGGGGTGTGGACGGGGCTGGCAATCTCTCTATCTTTATTGTTGTATAGATTTCTATCTGTTCGCCTAAAACGGTCTGTGAATTTATTTCTTTTTAGTATATGTTTATTGACCGTGTGTGTGTGTGTGTGTGTGTGTGTGTGTATGTGTGTGTGTGTGTGTGTGTACGTGTGTATGGGTGTGTGTGTGTGTACGTGTGTGTGTATGTGTGCGTGTGTGTGTCCTCACCTGGCCCCCTTCTCTGTTCCTTGTTTAGGAAAATTAAAAAAAAAACGAGAGGGGAAGATTTGCGGCCCCCCCCCGCTCCCTCCCCTTTTAGTCGCCTTCTACGACACGCAGGGAATACGTGGGAAGTATTCTTTCTCCCCTATCCCATATATATATATATATATATATATATATATATATATTATATATATATATATATATATATATATATATATATATATATATATATATCTGCATGTAGCCACAAAAAGGGGATTGGATGTAGGGCGTTTAGCTGTACTTGGGGGAATTTGTGGGAAGGGAGAGGATGGGTATAGTCGCAAGAAATGTCTGGGTTAGGATCTGGTTGTAATTGTGAGGACTCTTGTAGCACAAGAAGGGTCTGGTGTAGGTGTCTTGTTCTAGACTGAAGGATGGTGTAGTCGCAGGGATAGTCTGGAAGCAACTAAAAGGGAGCCTGGGTTTACCCGGAGGGGGATCTGGGTGTAGCCGGCGATGGGAGCAGGGGAGGAGGGGTCTTTGTGCTGCTAAAGGTCGATTCGGGATGTGTTCTGTTGGGGGAGGGAAGGTGTCAAGGCTGAGCCGGGGGAAGAGGGAGGAGGAGGAAACGTTTGAATGAGACGGTGGCGTTGGATAACAATGATGTGGGTGTAGGAAATCTGAGCGTAAGAATCCTGGAAGCAGCGTAGGATGAAGTGTAGGACCACTGGGACCAGCGTCAAATGAAGTGCAGTGGGACTGCTGGGGGTAGCGGAGGTTGGAGGAGCTGTGAGTGCGGGATCGCTGGGGTGGAGTGTGGATGATGCAGGTGCAATATGTAGATGATTATCTGGTTGCAGACGTGTGGTCGGTTATTTACTGTAAGGAACTAGTTTTCTGATAAGGGTTATCAGATCCTGTCTGTGTGATAAATATTTCCCTTCTGTTTTTGTTGTGGTTTTGATTTACTAGTGGTGGTAAACACCAATTTGCTGATATTCAGTTTCACCACACAGTGCGTCCTTTAACTAATCATTTGGTTAATTATTTGTATATTTTTTCTGTTCTCCTTTCGTAAGATAACATATGATTTCATTTACAGATATGGTTTACTTACCTATAATGAATTCATAAGTTCGAAATTCTTTGTATCCATCTGATACAGCGACCTATCGCGAATGAATAGCAGAAATTTAACACGGGTTTTCGTAAAGTTATTTTTCGATAGATAATTGTTTCTCCCGCCTTGGAGAGGCAGCGTTGGCAACAAACTAACATCCAATCTCTGTCTGTCGTGTAAATGATTTATCGTAACCATAGCCTGCCATCCACAGCCAAACAAGCCCCATAAAGTACTCCATAGTTGACGTTAGAGCTAAATACTTGATCTCAGGATATGGCAGCCACGACCAAACCCCAAAGCATCAAAACAAACAAGTAGGCGCCTCATGACACCTAACCCCGCCCCCATGACGAGCTGCAGTAATAGCTCGCGCTGCTCTCTCTCTCTCTCTCTCTCTCTCTCTCTCTCTCTCTCTCTCTCTCTCTCTCTCTCCCCCCAACTCACCCTACCCTTATCGCAGGTCATTAGCTCAATCCACAGTCGATTGGCGGTCGTTTGGGGAGAGATAAGGGAGATACGGCCACGGTTGGGAAGTACAGGGTGATAGGGAGCAACAGAGTGAGTGATGGCCGGTTGTACTCAGTGGGTGAAAATTTGTGTCGCTTCAATAATCATTTTCGTTTTTTGTCATGTTCTTGCGGAACTTTTGAATTAAGAACATATGTAACTTATTTTGCATCTATCCCTTACTCGCCTACTACTACTAATACTAATTCTACTACTACTACTTTCGAATAAGTCTTAAAAGAAAATGCAAAAGTAGAGAATTGGTTTAAGATTCAGCTTAACCAACTGCGTTTGTTCTTTCGAGTCATTAACCGAAGCCAAGCTCATAACTGTACGGCTGGCAGGTGGGACGGAAGCTGCCAGCCGCCGCTGCCACTGCTATCGCACCGGAAGATGGGCAGGTCGTTTGATAGGGCTACCGACACCGCTAATGACCTTGTTTACCGTTGACCCTTCTGTTGTTAGGATAGCGCCACACGCCACGGCGGAGGAAGATAAGAGAACGGGTGGGTTCGGAGGGTCGAGACCGAGTCGACGCAGTGAACAGTTTCAGGTGAAAATGGAAGCAGCGAGTTCTACAACACCATTTTAGCCTCTGTGTTGTTCTCGTCGACTTGTCTAGTATGTGAAAGCTCATAGGATCACAGTTTTATCATTTTCTCTTATCTATTAATATGTTTTATTTATTAGTTGTGAATCTATTATCCACTTCTAGGATATAGCCACATCTGAGCCAGCCTGCATCGGGTGGGTGTGGCTCTTCGTGTGTGTTATCCTTACCAGCTTACTACAGGCACTCGTCACCCATCCCCAGCGTCACCCACCACTTCTCTATCCTCCACCACTTCTCTCTACCACCAGTGACCATGACCACACAGTGCTTTCAGCCATATATCATCACTTCGCCACTCATCATTCCCAACCCGACTACTTTCAACCACCCCTCCACCCTCACTTCTCTTCTATCTTCTTGCTGCCGCCCACTGCCCATCTACCCATCTGAGCGAACAGTGAGGGAACGCTCGATGTGTGTCATCTGATGGTTACGGGTCATGAGTGCGGCGAAGTGTTGGAAATTCCCCTCCTCCTCATTTCCCCTCTTGTTGTTGTCACTTCCACCATCGTCCGGGGTCATACCTCTCTATCTTTCTGCATGCCAAGCATTTTAATTCTTCATTTATCTACAGTACCGCCTCTTTCGGACTTTCTCTCGTAGAATCATTTGTCCTCTAGTGATTGATAAGGTTGGGTTGTGTAGGGTCTACGTTGTTCTCGTATGATCTCGTTTGCTTACCCTACCACCATGCTGCCGAGGGCAGCGCCGCTGGCAATACCCTCGCCCATGGCGGTCCTCAACCACTTCCAATAAAAACAAAATTGTCCGAGGTGGGTTTTCAGTATTGATCATAACTGAAATAGAAAAACAACAGCTCTGTTAATTAGAACAATACACTGCATCAGCTGGCCATTTCTCTATAGGCGGTAGCGTCCACTCTCTATACAGACAGCCACAGTGAATGCCGATCCATATAACCAGGATCATGAGATCATTTTCCTGAAACAGTACATCATTTTATCGGTAGCTGGGCTGCTCGCGGTAGACGGAAGAGACAAGTTAGCAGACGGACGATGATTCGTTGGTAATTGATTTATATACTTAAATTGATGCATAGGTACGAAAGGTTATCTGTTGTGGGTGACTGGAAGCTGCCAGGATGGGTCGTACAAGCGATGGAGTCGTCAGGGGAACGCTGAGCACGAGGGAGGTCTGAGACTGTTGGCACTGAGTCAGACGGACGTACTGGTGAACCATGGAACAGATCTGACCCGCTGCTGGTCCTGTACCCTACCTGGCGGACGTGGCTGGGGTCACAGGAGTACTGACCCTGTGTCCGTTGTAGGTCCTACCCTCGCGTTAGCCGGCGTCCGTCCCTAGTAGATTCGCGCCTTATCCGACGTTCGGTTACCGACACGAACTCGCATTCGAATCCGTTTTCCGCTGTAGTCTCGTATCTTACACTGTGCTCGATGGATAATACGCCCTTCTCTTAACCAATCTCCGCTATAGGATATGTATTCTAAAATATATGCCGTAATTCAGCTTATTTGCTCTTTGCTTCTATTGGCCAGACGCTTTTGATAATCTCTACATCATACACGGATCATTATGATATCCACCAGCGAGGGAATTATCCCTCCCAGTGTTGGCAGTAAGTTAGTAATTGTTATCCCGTGTTCGCCGGGGATCAACCCTTCTCGTATAATCCATTGTTTGTTGTACGTTGCCGCAGTTACATCAGCCGGTGTTCACTGTAGGTCACTAACTCGTATTACCCGCTGTTCATTGTAGCCGGCCTCCGTCAGATCGCACAGATTCTCCCACTAGCCTCGTCCCTCGTCCTATCCGTTGCTCGTCGAGTACTCCTCTCTCTCTCTCTCTCTCTCTCTCTCTCTCTCTCTCTCTCTCTCTCTCTCTCTCTCTCTCTCTCTCTCTCTCTCCCGGCCAACAACAAGGGCGAACCACCCTCGCCTCTGGTTGATGTGGGGTCCAGCAGAGATGTGAAGATAAAGCTAAATGAATTGTTGGTGTCTGCACCCGGTCTGAACCTGGGGTGGTTGGGGGGTTAGGTGCAAGGGGTCCAGGGGTTGTGGTGCTGGGGGTGGGGGGGTAGAGGCGGAGTGGGTGGGTGGGTTCTGGGTTTCAGGGGTGTGGACGGGGCTGGCAATCTCTCTATCTTTATTGTTGTATAGATTTCTATCTGTTCGCCTAAAACGGTCTGTGAATTTATTTCTTTTTAGTATATGTTTATTGACCGTGTGTGTGTGTGTGTGTGTGTGTGTGTGTATGTGTGTGTGTGTGTGTGTGTACGTGTGTATGGGTGTGTGTGTGTGTACGTGTGTGTGTATGTGTGCGTGTGTGTGTCCTCACCTGGCCCCCTTCTCTGTTCCTTGTTTAGGAAAATTAAAAAAAAAACGAGAGGGGAAGATTTGCGGCCCCCCCCCCGCTCCCTCCCCTTTTAGTCGCCTTCTACGACACGCAGGGAATACGTGGGAAGTATTCTTTCTCCCCTATCCCCATATATATATATATATATATATATATATATATATATATATATATATATATATATATATATATATATATATATGCATATAGTTCATTCATTCTCTATATAGGTATGCATGAGCAAATAGAGAAAGAAAATTCATAGGTTGATGTAGATGCACAGACAGATAGAAGTGAACTTAGATAAAAGAGTAGATGAACAAAGTAACATATTTCTTCCTCAGACACAGACAGACAGACAGACAGACAGATGCAGAAACTGTGCAACCCGAGGCATAGTATGATACTGGTCTTAACCCAGGTTGCGAGTGCATACCATTCGATCCACGAATTACAAGCAAAAAGGCAAATCATCTTATGGAAAAAAAAGAAAAAAGGACTTTTGATGATAGAATTAAACCCCCGAGGTCCTCATTACCACCTGCACTGATCGTTTAATGATACAGCCAGCAGATTGGCTAATGACAAGATTCGCCTCAGACGGTATCATTAATTCGCTCATCCGATTCTGCCGTTGTGGTCAGTCGCTGAAACTAATTCATTTCTCTTCGTTCGTCACAGATTCATCGCATCGCCATATTAATCTCCCTCCCCTCCTACCTCCCCAAGCACAACGGTACTGCGCCTCAGCACGGCATTACGAACCGCCGTGCGCGACGGCACGAACCCCCGGGCACGACGGGTTTCTGACCACGATGGGTTTTAGTCAAACGACTTTTCATCATAGCCACAGGGTCGTGCCGCCGTGCTCGGGAGGGGTCGTACCGTCGTTGATCATGGGTACCTACCGCCGTGCTCAAGGGTCGTACCTTCGTGCTTCAGGATACGTACCAATGTGCTCAAGGGTCGTACCACCATGCTCGGGTCGTACCTTCATGCTGGAGGGTCATACCAACGTACTTAAGGGTCGTACCTCCGTGCTCATTGGCGTCGTACCTCCGTGCTCATTGGGGTCGTAACGCCATGCTGAAGGTTCAACCGTCGTTCTCAAGGGTCGTACCCCCATGCTCAAGGGTCGCACCACCGTGCTCAGGGGTCGTACCATCATACTTGAGGGGTAAAGAACGACTCAAACGTATCTCCTCCTCGGGAATTACAAGTCGTACACTTGAGTGACGGGCCTCACAGTGACGGGCCTCAGAGTGACGGGCCTCACAGTGACGGGCCTCACATCACCCACTGTTCGCTATCCAGTTTTTAAGGTCATGGGTCAGTCAGGCTCGCTGCTGCCCACAGCCTTACTGGACCACCATCACTGGTTTACCTAGTACTGACCACGCCCTACTAGCTCAGTAGTCCAGAACTAGTTGCTCCCTAGTACTGATTGCAGCCCACTAGGCCTAGAGCTCAGCATTCCAGAACTAGCAAGATTATAGACTTTAACTAGAACTAACTAGGATCCTAGTTGCAGTCATCCACGTCATTGGCTCCCTGCTCTAGGATTAACTAGCCTCCTAGTAGCCTAGTTACTTTAGTTTCCTAGTCTTCACTGTAACCTTCCGGGTCAATAGCTTATCGCTCCAGGACCTGCACACGTTGCTCTCAACATCATCTTTTTCCTAAAGACCCAATGATTATCATGTTTTTCTACTTCACTGAAAACAACATAAACTAATTCATTACATTTTATGGCGCCACTGTCCAGTATTTCTTATATTTCGTGGCATCCCCTTTCAAATATTCCTCATATTTCGTAACACCCCTTGTCAAATGTTCCTCACGTTTCTTGGCACCCCCTGTCAAATATTTCTCATATTTCGAGGCACCCTAATCATATATTTCTCACATTTCGCAGCACTCCCTATCAAATATTTCGCGGCATTCCCTATCAAATACTTCTCATACTTTGCGGCACCCCCAATCAAATATTCCTCACATTTCGCGGCACCTTAATCAAATATTTCTCATATTTACTGGCACCCCCTATCAAACAATTCTCATACTACGCAACATCCCCTGTCAAATATTCCTCATACTTCGCAGCAACCTCATCAAATATTCCTCATTTCGCGGCACCTCATCCCATTACCTATAATATAATTCATTGCTCTAGACATATATAATATAAACAGTGTGTGGCTAATATGTCCTTGATACAAAAACAAACAATTTAATTCAGACTACTACGTAATGTGGAAAAAAGTAAGTGTCACCATTACATGAGATAAAGCTTCTGTGGCATCTCCAGGTGGGAGATGTCTGTGGCACACGGCTGGGTATCACAACCCCCTTCCCCCCCAAAAAAATTACCCTATATGACTGTATTACCCAAGAGTTACCCTGTACTAAGAGAAGACATTCCTTCGTGTTTTAATTCCTGGGTTCCATGATTTCCAGTTTATTCTCAAATGTTCTGTCTCTGTAATTGTCTGAGTGATTTATTCCCCTGATTTATTCCCTATTGCAGGATTAGTCTAATCATCAGTTTATTCTTAGGTATATATTTCTTCAGCCGTTGATCACTTCGTGTGTATTTCTTAGATTACTCTCACATTACTCCGATATTACTCTAACATTACGTAGCTTTTCCAGTCAACAGAAACAACATTTACGTTTCCCATTCCTGCCAACCACATGTGTTCTCCATCAAGCAACGTATTCCTAGTTAAGGGTCGTACCTCCGTGCTCAAGGGTCGTACCTCCGTACATCGCCACCACCATCAACATATAGGTATCTCCACCACTGCTGACATAGGAAACATCTCCACCACTGCAATTGACACAGGCACCACTACCACTGACACAGACACTGCTACCACTACTGACACAGACACCACTACCACTGACACAGACACTGCTACCACTACTGACACAGACACCACTACCACTGACACAGACACTACTGATACACACACTACCACTACTGACACAGGCACCACTACAACTGACACAGGCACTGCCACTACTGACACAGACACCACTACCACTGACACAGACACTACTACCCCTACTGACACAAACACCACTACCACTGACACAGACACTACTGATACAGACACTACCACTACTGACACAGGCACCACTACAACTGACACAGGCACCACTACAACTGACACAGGCACTGCCACTACTGACACAGGCACCACTACCACTGACACAGGCACCACTACCCCTACTGACACAGACACCACTACCACTGACACAGACACTACTGATACAGACACTACCACTACTGACACAGGCACCACTACAACTGACACAGGCACTGCTACCACTGACACAGGCACTGCTACCACTACTGACACAGACACCACTACCACTGACACAGGCCACGCCACCGCTGGCCCACACCAGCTCCCGGGTGGTCTTAACAGAAGGTCCACCCCAGTCCATTTTCTTGTATCAACTTCTGGAATCACAGATAAGAAGAGAGTTATAGTCGTAAGCCTCCAACGGGTGATTGCCGGAGGTTTGCCCTTATGTTTGGGTGCAATAATGGCTATAAACCAGCCTTATCGGACAGCTAGAGATGCGCCTGCCAGTAAGGGTAGAAAACGGGGTGTCATTACATGGAGTGGGAGCATCAGAGGGAGGGGGGAATCTGCCCTGGAGACTACTCAACAGAAAACGGGAAAAAGAGCGAGTTGGTCATCAGTTTTCCAGGAGGTCGCGAAGGAAGAAGGGGGGGAGATAAAAAGGCCTCCATAAACAGCCGGCATTAAAGGTTCGTTCTCCTTGTGATTGATGGGGGAAAACCGACCATCCTACTCCTCAAGGGTCGTAATTATCTTAACGCTTTGCTCGCCGCGTATCCAGTCGAAATTGTGGAGTCTTTTCGATCCGAGATAATTTGTCACTTTTGAGTCTCTTTGTGGGCGATTATATGCTTAGGAGCGGGGAGGGGGATCATCCGATGGGATATTGTGGGACTATCTTGTGGGTTTATGGCCATTGTGGGACACGCGTTAGCTAGGGGAATAAGATGAAATTCAATGTGCAATATGTCATATAGTGGGGGTTACACAAGGTGCCCCAAACCCGCCATTACTCACGGCATCAGAGATGACGTTATGATTGACATTAAGGGAGGGAGGGAGGGAGGGTTGTATAAGGGGAGGGAAGGGGGATTGTATGAGGGAAGGAAGGAGGGCCACGCCCTGTGGGTGCCCTTATCGCCACCCCGTATTCTCCTCCTTCCCTCCCCATCCCGTCCCCTTCTTTGTGGTTTGTGTGTGGGGGGAACTGGAGGACGAGAGAGAGAGAGAGAAAGTCGAAGATAGACAGATTAATGTTAGTGAAATTGACTGCGAAATGAAAGACAGAGGAGATAGGAGGAAATAGTTACACGCTCACACACACGCGCGAGCGCGCGCACACACACATTTTGTGTGTGTGTGTGTGTGTATATATATATATATATATATATATATATATATATATATATATATATATATATATATATATATATATATATATACATCGTTTATGTATGTACATGTGTATGTGGGTGAGTTGGGCCATTCTTTCGTCTGTTTCCTTGCTCTACCTCGCTAACGCGGGAGACGGCGATTAAGTATAATGAATGAAATAAATATATATGCTATAACTATAGGCATCCGTGGTGTAGCGATCATCGTTTCTGACTGTGACGCATCCATGAACCGTCCGGGATTGAGTGTATGGATTCGAATCCTGGTTGTGGGAGTCAGTCCACGCTCAACCTAGCTGTTGTTCCTTCCCTATTTGTTCAAAAAGAAATTGAGTATGACTCAGCTTAGGAAATATATATCATATATATATATATATATATATATATATATATATATATATATATATATATATATATATGTGTGTGTGTGTGTGTATATATATATATATCGTTAGTGAGATGATCTTGATTAGGATTTTCAGTTCCCCTAGGCGTCTCAGACAACATAATAAGAAAGACACCTCAGGAACCTCTTTCTGAAGAATTCTTGGTGGTATATAGTGACTTCTTTTCTATGGAATTCTCTGCAGCACAAGGTTTCACCACCTCTCAGTAGCAGAGACAAGATGGATCCCTGTGGAGCAAGAAATTTTCAGACGAGAGTTTGCCCCTTCACTGTAGAGTCTACAGGTATCGCTTTTGGTTTGGTTGTAGACTCGTAAAAAAGTATTCTTTTTTTTCTTTTTCGTATCGAGTTCGGACAGTCGTGGGTTTAGATAGACAGCCTCGTCTTATCACAGGTTTGATCTGTTTGTCTGTTTTGTCATGCCGTTTGCAGTGTTCGCATCATCAACATCCCAGTACTCACTATGCGGGTATCAGTAAACGAGTCTGTCAAGTCTAAACCTCTCTCTCTCTCTCTCTCTCTCTCTCTCTCTCTCTCTCTCTCTCTCTCTCTCTCTCTCTCTCTCTCTCTCTCTCTCTCTATATATATATATATATATATATATATATATATATATATATATAATATAATTTTGGAATGAACATTGATAAACACAGCGTAACACTATACAGTCGTTCATTTCTAAAAAGAGTTTACACCCTTTGCTTGTGGCAAATTATGATAGTCTAGACACGTTACACGACATGCCTTGTCAATCACAACATACACGCAGCCTTTTATGTGATAATGTGGAGCAGTCGCCTCACATAATTCCCCAAGTATACTCAAGCCCTCTGAATATAGATGAATCAAAATGAATTTAATCCTACGCGTCTTATTGTAAGCTTGGGTTCCAAGAGTCGTGATACGCATCTACGCTACTCCGCATTCACTATTCACTATTTCTAACAAATGCCATTGATTACGTAACCCGATTCTTACTCAGAGGCCATTAGTGTTACACCATAGGCATGGATCTATGGATTATAACATTTAAACTCGAAATGACTTAGCATAGGCTTCAGTCCTCGATACTTGAAATTGACCATGACGCGGATCACCAAAATCACAGAAAGAAATAGTTTCAAAACATTTTTCGATGGCTTCAGAAGCCCTCCCTCAGCCCCGCGTAGGAGGAAAAAAGCCATATGGTGTCCCCTCCTCCCTTCCCTCTCCCCACGATCCTTAGAAAGACGCCTCTGTAATGGCTCTGCCGCCATATTCCTCCTCCAGGGCACTCACTGACTTCAGTCGGAATTCTTTTGATTATTGGATGTCTTCCTGACGCCCGTTGCCATACTGGGGTCTCGTGTGTATATTCCTGTCTGTCATGGTGCGAAGGACGTGGCCGTCTGGAGACAAAGGCCCCATGTCAGGCTTAGAAGGCCTGATGAATCTTCAAGAGCAAGAAATACAACGTAATTCTTTTGGTCGTGCATTCTGAATCTTACAAACGTTTGGTACGGACGTTTGAAATCTTGCAATACTCTGGTATGGACAGTAGCAGTGTTACAATGCTCTGGTATGGACAGTAGCTGTGTTACAATGCTCTGGTATGGACAGTAGCAGTGTTACAATGCTCTGGTATGGACAGTAGCAGTGTTACAATGCTCTATTATGGACAGTGGCTGTGTTACAATGCTGTGGTATGGGCAGTAACTGTTACAATGCTCTGATATGGACAGTAGCTGTGTTACAATGCTCTGGTATGGACAGTAGCAGTGTTACAATGCTCTATTATGGACAGTAGCTGTGTTACAATGCTGTGGTATGGGCAGTAACTGTTACAATGCTCTGATATGGACAGTAGCTGTTACAATGCTCTGGTATGGACATTAGCTGTTACAGTGCTCTGGTATGGACAGTAGCTGGTACAATGCTCTAGTATGGACAGTAGCTGTCTTCCAATGCTCTGGTATGGACGGTAGCTCATATGTATGGTGGAAAGGATTTAATACCAGTAAAGGCAAGTGAAAATTTCTGTTAGCCTTTCGACAAATACCACACTAATCTGTGAGTTACTGACGCTTTCCAGTATCACAAACAGCCTCTAAAAAACTTGTAAATCGTCTTTCACATTCTGAAGGGAGCTCAGCACACGGTTGGAGTGACGGGAGCTCAGCACGCAGTCGGGGTGAGAGGAAGAAACTCAGGATGCAGTTGGAGTGGGAGGAGCTCGGAACGCAGTCGGAATGAGAGGAGCACAGCACACGGGGAGGGTGAGAGGTAGGCGCGCCCTGCCGGTGAGTAAGGCGGGGCTCCAGCTCATTGACGAGCATAATATTGGTGATTGAGGGGCCCGTGGTCGTTGGCCGGGCCAGCTGTTGGTGGGGTCAGCTGGTGGCGGGGTCAGCTGCCTGCGGGGGCAATGGTAGTTGGCCGGGCCAGCTGGTGATAGGTAGTCAGCTAGTGGTGGGCCAACTGGTGGTGGGGCCAGATGGTGGTGGGGCCATCTGATGGTGGGGCCAGATGGTGGTGGGGTGGTGGGGCCAGATGGTGGTGCCTCCAGTGCCGCTGCTTATATAAGAAACTTCCCTTTCATGTCAGGCCACATCCATATGGAAATCAAAATCCTCTTTGGGGATCGAATCTTTGAAGATTTCTCCTCCTAAAGATTCTTTACTTTTATCATGATATCTGAGAGAGATTGCTGCCTCCCCTCCCCTCCCTCCTCCTCTTCCTCCTCCTCGGGTCTCTCCCAAACATCCAAGCTTCTTCCTCTTCCTAATACATCACATTTTGTTCATGATTTCATCTTCATTACATTATATTTCTTTTCTTCTGCTCTCACTTTCTTGTGTCCATCAGCACAGTCTGCTACCCTCACCTTTCCCTCTTTCCATCTCGCTTCCAGCTCCCCTCATTACCTTTCTCTCCCCTCACCTCACCACCCCTCACCTTTTCATCTCCCCACTAAACCTTTGCCTCTCGTCATCATCTTCCTCCCCTCCACCTTTCCAACTTCACTAACCTCCCCCCCTCCTCCAAGCTACATTTATATGCGCCTCGTCTGTGTGATTGAGGAAGCTGGATCCCCCTCACCCCAACCACCCACACCCCCCTTTTTTTTGAGGAATTTGTGGGTTTTCCGAGAGGCGATCCGTCGTGATCTCCTGCCCTGGGGATTAATGGTATTCAATATGTAAACATGTTGCCCAGATCGGATTTGAAGGTCCTAAGAAGAGGTCGGTCTCGCCAGAGTTCTTGTTGTGCAGCGGAGGCTGTCGGGGATTCGTCCCCATCCCCTACCCCCTCTCACATCTGAGAGCTGACGGAGGTCCTTCCGTCACATCTGAGGTCTATTGGAGGTCCTCCCGTCTCATCTCAGAGTTGGCGGAGGTACTCCCGTCACAGCTCAGCACTGGCAGAAGTCCGTCTGTCACATCTTTCGGCTGGCGGAGGTCCTCCCGTTACATCTGAGGGCTGGCGGAAGTCCTTCTGTCACATTTGAGGGATGGTGAAGATCTCGTCACATCTGAAGGCTGGTGAAGGTCCACCCGTTACACAGGAGGGGCTAGTGGAGGTCCTCCCGTTACATAGAAGGTCTGTCGAAGGTCCTCCCGTCCAGTTGCGTGATGGTAATCCCTTTCCTCAGGATGACGGATCAGATGCGGTTTCAGAATGCTGGGTATTACAGTAGAGCCATACTCCCGTCTGTGCCCGTAATGGCGTCTTTCCTCTTGTATCCCAATCCTGATTTTCGGCTCTATGCTCCTGTGGTTTATAACCTACTTCAACTCTTTTGGGTGATTTGTGTCCCCATTTTCTCCTTCATCTTCTTCTTCTTCTTCTTCTTCTTCTTCTTCCTTGAGTGTAATGTTTTGTCTATCTCGAGACTATCTTTTGTTGGGTACTTATGATCAGCAGACGATTGGGAACAGCAGCGAGGTCCCCAGCAGAGGTTAATTGCAATGGGTTCTCCAGTAGCTGACCGGTAACTACAGAGAGTTACCCAGTAGCTCCAGATATTTCCATCTACTAAGTAATGGGTTACTCAGAAAGCATTCCTATAGGTGATCGTTAACTTGGCAACTGCAAAGAGTTCTCCTCAGTTGGTAGATTGTAACTACAAAGATTACCGCACTACGTGATCGGTAATTTTTGAGAGTTCCCTTTGCAGGTGATCAGTAACTGTAGAGAGTTCCCTCTGCAGGTGACTGGTAACTGTATAGAGGTCCCTTTGCATGTGACTGGTAATTGTAGAGAGTTCCCGAAAGGGTGACTAGTCATTGCAGAGAGTTCCCTCAGTAGTTGAGGTGTAGCTGCTGAGAATGTCTCCTGTACCTCATCTTTGATTCATGATCCACTCTGTACCTCATGCTCGCCACAGTTCCCTTACCACTTATGGTTCCGTTCAGTCAATTTCCCACGAACAGCGAAAAGGACAGCCAGTTTACTTTCACATTCCTCCGTGAGCCACATTCACTTCCACTCCATTAATTTCTGCAGTCTACCTGACACCATCCTTTCCACATGCTTCCACACGTCCACACAGTCGATGTAGCACTGTTTTAAACACTTTCACTGTCCTCCACATACACACACCTCCATCCTCAGCATGGCACTCCACTCCATAATACACAGGTACTGGTCCCATCATGCAACACACATGTACTGGGCCTTCATGCGAAACACAGGCTCTAGCGTCACCAT
>NC_092226.1:24279501-24299501 GCF_036320965.1 Panulirus ornatus
CATCAGTGCCAAGTACCAACCACACACTCAACCCTAACATGTCTCTCTCAGCTCCACCCGACCATCTCTCCCTCTTAAATAAAACTTGTAGTTTCTTTTTGGGGGTTGCCGACTTGCCAAAAATACACACCTCGCTTTCTTTACTCGACATATTCACTTTTTTTTTTTCGTTCAGTCTCATCAGAGACATTGTATTGGAACCGTAATCTTTTTTTCGCTTTTTATCTCTTTAAATAGATCACTTTTCTTTTTACTTATTCTAAAATCTTTAAATGATAAGATTAATTTTCAGTAATGTGACATTGCTATCATCCTTTACAAGTCACAGTTATTGTCAATAGACAAGCCCGTTTGGCTTCCCAGTGGAATCGATTTTCCTTTTACGTATAAAGGTGTTAATCCCATGACCTAGCTTAAGACTGATAGTCACTGACGACGAACACATCCATATGACAGAGTTCCAACACAGAGTTATGTGCCACACAGCAGGTCTAACAGCTTTACGTCTTATTGGCATAAATTCATCAGGCAGGTTTTCCCCCTTCCATCCCAGACTCTGAGATTGTTTTCCTTTTTCTTTCTCGTCTGCTTGCTTCCCTGTTTCTTTATCCCGTTTTTTGTTTATCAGTATTTCGTTGAAGGGTTAGCTTCGTTGAGGACATCTGGCCGCGACTGGGGGAGCCTTCGATATTGTGAAATGAACAATACACGTTCCACATAGCACTAAAAAAAGTCCTTTAAATTCTTAGCTAATGTACAGTTAGCCAAATAAGTAAGTACATCACCCAGGTCTCGTCTGGATGATGTTTAACACTGGTGAAACTTAACGATAAGCTGAACCCAACTACGTCAGTTCAGGTCAACTCCTGGCCGGAGAGCGAAGCACCTTTGGCTTCGTTTGCAGAATTGAAAATGCGACGATATCCGAGATTTCTTTATTATCACACCAGGGAATAAGTGACATTGATTGAATATCCACTACATAGTGAAGCTATTTCGAAACTGATAATGTGAATATCCAGTGTGACACAGTGAAGTTATTTCGAAAGTAATTATGTGATTCTATGACGAAGGCTTCTCATCATGATGCTGGCGACTCACACGGTCTTCAGCCGGGTTTCTGGTTCATGAATCATTGCCGGTATCGAATCTTAGTCTCGAGCGTTTTCGTAAACGACTCTTTATGATTATGACAACCACAAAGTCGACCAAGTCTAAGATCTCTGGATCATTTACAAGTAATGCCCGTGACGACACCACAGCCATTATGGGGATAGCAAGCATCAGGCTGGAAACAACGAAGAAAATGAGTGATAACATCTCTCTCGGCTGCAGCTGGTCACAAGTTAGTTTATAGTTTCTTATATGTGTGTCTCGTTCAGATGGCTCGACTTGTCTGCAGTGGATTCACCAAAAAGGTGCTTGTTTAGCTGACTGTACAGCACTTGGGAGGGAAAAGTTGAGAATAGATAATACTCGTTTAACGTTTGATAAGATTAGATGGTACCTATATTAGTCATTATTTGGTCTCCAGGCGTCTCCATATTTAATAGTGTGTGTGTGTGTGTGTGTGTGTGTGTGTGTGTGTGTGTGTGTGTGTGTGGTCCCTGGTTGATCTTTGTGTGGTCCTTAGTTGCTCGCATAATGGTCCGTGTGTGGTCCCAGGTTTCCCATGAATTGGTGTGTGGTCCTTGGTTGCCGGTACGTTGGCCCGTGTATGGTCTCTAGTTACCCGTTATTTTGGTCCGTGTGTGATCTCCTGTACTCCATGTACTCGTCCGTGTACGGTTTACGATCTTTGTATTGTGGTACGTGCGTGGTGCTCGTAGTTACCGAGGCCCTGTACTTTGTAGTCTCGTCTCATAAAACATCCTGGACGCATACGTGCTGGACACATATCGTTACACATCCTGGATACTTCTCATCACACAACCCAAACGCATGTCCTTATGTGTCCTAGAAGCATATCATCACATATCCTGACCTCATATTACACATCCTTAACATATCAGCACACATCCTGAACACATATCATCGCATGATCTTGAACACATATCATCACATATCCTAGCCAAGCATCATCACATATCTTGGACACGTATAATCATACATCTTGAACACATTATCACACATCTTGGCCAGCTATCATCCCACATCGTAGATACATTTCATCACATATTTGACATGCCTCATCTTATCTGTATCTCTTTGCGTTTCTTATTCATCATTCTGGTGCTAGTTCACCAGTTAGGTCGTCTTTCTCGAACGTCTTAGTGGTCGAGACGTATTTGTTATTGTCCAAAACATAATTTTGTGTATATATAACATTCTTGGTGCCATTAGCAAAATAGAAAATGGCGTATGTCTAACTTGACTTGCTTTGATATGGTTTAATCTGAGTAAACAAGACTGAACCAGATCAAGTCAGATCAAACTAGACCAAACTATAAACAGAGACTCGGCGAATCACCAGTCTCGTTCATTACCAGTCTTATTTTATCGTTGTCTCTCCTCCCGTATACGGTGGCTTTTTGCGCACAAAATACGGTGACCGTATGCACAGAAAATACGGTGGTAACACCTTAAAAAACTGCTTGTGTCACGGACATAACTCTGGGACACACACTAACGAGTCTTCACTACCTTGTATACGTCATCATCCCATGATGCGATCATCCATCCAACTGCATGTGTGGCCTTCCTTCTTATCATCTTGTATCATCACATTTTGGTCTTCACTTCTACATTCATCGTGTATCATCTCTTATCTAAAGGATTACCTTGTGTTATCCCAGTTATCCCTAATCTTCACTCGGCTTCTGATATCATTGTTTGCTTCAACCATCGTCACAGGTTCCAGTAAACCATCAAAACCAATCTCATCGGTCATGTGCCCCTTGGTTTATATTTCTCTCCTTGCTCACTCAGTTTTGTACTACGAATACATGGGAATACATAGAAATACAAAGAGATTAAGAAAAGCAACAGTCCATTGGCTCCTTTCGGGGCTGCTTGTTCTTTCGGGCATGCTTTTGATGATGCAAGAGATCAGAAAGTCATAGATTAGTGCAATAAGAACTCTCCTAGATTACATCCCCCACTGAAAGTTTTATCGCACTTCCAGTATTCAGTCACCCCATCACCACTATGCTCTGTCCTTCCCAGGATCAAGTCACCCATTCCAGCAACCACCCATCCAAGTCATCGTGTCCTGCTCCTCTCACAGGATCCAGTCGAAATGTTCTAGCCTTCTCCTATGCCTCACTCACAGTGATCTTGTCCTCTCCTATGACCCCAATCCCATTATCTGCTTCTCTTCTGTGCCCCAGTCAGCATGCTCTGTCCCTCTCCCATGCGCCTGTCAGCATGTTCTGACAGTCTCCCGTACCCAAATCCACATGTTCTGACTGACCTTCCATGCCCCAGTCAGCATGTTCTAATTGACCTTCTCCCATGCCACACTTAGCATGTTCTGACTGACCTTATCCCATGCCCTAGTTAGCCCATCCGACTCACTCCCTCATTCTCTGCTTGTTGCAGACGATCCTCAACTCGATGCACAAGTACCAGCCCAGGTTTCACCTCGTGCGAGCCAACGACATCCTCAAGCTGCCCTACTCCACCTTCAGGACCTACGTCTTCAAGGAGACCGAGTTCCTCGCAGTCACTGCCTATCAGAACGAAAAGGTGAGCACGTCAGCTCTTTGTGGGAAGTGAGGGTCGTGTAGTAGTACGGCCACGTCATGCGTGTAGCTCTGCATGTTCTCTTCGGGGTCACTCCTCCTTAAGCTTCGGTGCTGGTAGTGCCAGTGTTTCAACCCCGATGATCTGAGGTTATCTACCGCTGATTTTGGACGCGGCGGCATCTGTGCAGATAACGTAACGTCCTAAGCAGCAGCAACAGAAGAAGAAGTAGAGGGTGGTGCAGGAGGACCAGGAGGAGCATGGGGGAGGGGGTGGGGGTTACACGGGTGTATGATGAGGGCGTGGCGGCAGTAATGGGGCGGGTGTCAATCAAAGCGACTGGGACCCACGCCGCTTCACCGACACTTGCTGGAAATGATCACTGCGGCGTTTTCTCCATCCGATTGTCCTCATCCCAGTTCCTTCATACTGAAAAATGTCTATGGCTTCACAGCCACCATACTTTATAGATAACTTGAATACCCTAGACGATACGAATTCATCCCGTAGGAGGGAGAAATGTAAGGTAATGATAAGGGAGTGTTAACATGAATAGGGATGTTTTTAAAGAACTAAAGTGAGATCGAAGTCGCAGCCGCGAGAACGGATAAGGACGTGAGGAACAGTGTTGACACATGTCAGGGACGGGACCAGGGAGGTCGACCCCTAATGTTATGATTCAATTACAGTCTCCCGCCGACGGTATTTTATAGTCATTCCATCATCTTTATTCTCACTGAATTCTAAGTAACAATAGCGGTAGGGGAGGAGGCCATCATCATGCTCCCTCGGCCGCCGACGGCGTCCATCCTCTGAAATATCTGTTTTGGAAATTGGCGTTTTGTGATTCAAAAACTTTGCTCTGATGGACTTCGGAGAAAGATGGCCGCACGACTTTTGCCAGGTGGCCATTAGCAGGTTTAGAGAGCGTGTAGGGAGGCGGTGGACGTCTGAATAGGTCCCTGTTTTCCCTGCTTCCTCGATAATTAAAGATACGACAAAAATTTTAATTTTTTCCGAGGGTAGTTTGACAAGAGGGGGAAGGGTCACGTGGGATAAAGGGAGGGAGGAGGGAGGATGAGTTGAAGGGTGGGGGGGGATACAGGAGGAGGGAGGAAGCTGGGAACAAGGAAACTCCCTCTCTGTCTCTCCCTCCCGCGCCAAACAAAAACAGAACCGCATCTCGACTGATGTTTTTGTAGGAGGTGCCGACAGGGAGCATTTGCATGTTATCGTGTTGAAGTTGACAGACGACAACAAAGGCCTCCCCAAGTTGCGCTTTTTATTTGTCAGTGGGCCTGGGGTCTGACACCCCAACCCCCCCAACCTCCCCGTTTCTACCCTCCTACCCCCATGCGATTGCCTGGCACGGGCCATTGTCATACTGACGGACCGTCCTTCTCAGTCATGACAGACTTTGGAATGAGATTGGCACCGCGTCCTCTGACCCGAGAGATCGCAGGACGAGCTTGGCTGGCTCCCAGGTTCCTGACCAGGGAACGGAGACCAGGGAAGGGGTGTTACTGGCAATCACCAGTGTAATGCAGAGGAGGATGATGATCATGATCATCTTGAGGTCATCAAAAGACCTTGGCGTTTGATTTTCAGCAGTTTATCTGAACACCCTGACCACGACCGTACGATCCTAGAACACGACAGTACAATCCCAGAACACGACGGTGCGATCCTAGAACACGACGGTACGATCCTAGAGCACGACAGTGCGATCCTAGAACACGACAGTGCGTCCTTGAGCACGACGGGACGATCCTAGAACACGACGGTACGATCCTAGAACACGACGTTACGATCCTAGAACACGACCGTGCGATCTTAGAGCACGACGATACGATCCTAGAGCACGACAGTGCGATCCTTGAGCACGACGGTATGATCCTAGAGCACGACGGTATGATCCTAGACCACGACAGTGCGATTCTTGAGTACGACGGTGTGGCCTCTGAGCATTACGGTACAAACCCCTTTCGTCTGATGTCCTGACGTTTTTAACCTGACCCTCAGGGGTCAAGATATTGATCAGACCATCACACTCATGGATCGTAGGATCATTGCTCAAGGCATCGAGTTCTCTCACTTCTGGAATCCGTGTAATGGTATCCAAACACTGGAACAAGTTCTTCAAGTATGAAAGAGAGTTTTTCAAATTTGCTGTTCGTATTATATTACTTAATGTTGGTTTTAGATTAATTACATCTGTAGAGGCTGTTATCAATTCAATTTTACCTTTTCCATATCTGTTATCTTGTTTTCTTAATCTAAGACACAACCCCAGGACCCGGTTCATGGGACTCCTGTAATTCAAGGCTGCGCTACAATCACCAGCAGGGGAAGCGAGACTCTTTTAGAGTGAGAAGTTCCTCAGCGAGGCTGTACCCTTTTCCGTCCATTGTGACAATGAAACATCCTCGCTGAAAGTGACTCCCGGTATAACCTCAAACAGGTGGAGTCCGGTAGTATCATTACTTCATATATATATATATATATATATATATATATATATATATATATATATATATATATATATATATATATATATATATATGTTAGGTGTTTCTGGACTCCGCCTACTTGAGGTTACACTGCGAGATTGGGAGTACAGTCCCGTCAAAGAGCTTAATCACTCTAAAGGAGTTGTCATTTCCCTGCTACTGAATGTAGAGCAGCCTTGGGCTGCAAGAACCTCTATGAAGAGGTCCCTGGTAAAACCATGACTCTCTCATAGAGGGGGGAGGTCTTGGGGTATTTACAAATATAAGAAATATAGGGTAATGATGTTCAGTCTTTCAGTACTAATCTATGCGTCTGAAATATGACTTATAGTTTGAATGAAACACATAAGTGAACATCACTGTCTCTAACCTATTAACCTTCTGGTTTAGTCTCAACGCCACATGCCCATTGCCCTTTTCTAGGCTACCTGACCTTACCATGTGACCCCTGTTTAACGATCTGTCTTCCCTCTTACAGATCACGCAATTGAAGATTGACAACAATCCCTTTGCTAAAGGATTCCGGGACACTGGTGCAGGCAAACGCGAAAAGAAGTAAGTATCTTTTGTGTATGGACGGGGATGTCTTGTATTGCTTCTAGACACTGTTATAACCGGAGGGGCCAACGTGGATGGGAAGGGACGGAATGGGATAAGAACGTCATTGTGGTAGGGAAGGGACGACGGGAGGGGCTTTGGTAATTTGGATGAGCACTATGCTGTGTGAAGGGAAGGAACGTAGTGGGATTTAGGATGTAGGTGAACAATTATGAACGTTACCCTCACTCCCAGTTGGATAGCTCCCTGCATGTTGCACGTATCAAACTACCGTGAACAGCCCAATCCATCTGTATCCTTGAGGAACTAAAGGAAAAAAAAATCTGTGGATTTTGTATCTTATTAGACAAAATCCTGAATGGACCAACTACCATTATGGACACATTGTATAAAAGTTATACATTCTACTCAGGTGGGATATCTTCGTACCATTGTACCTGGTCAGGGGAATATTCATACCATGGTATTAAGTGTGGGGGAGAAAAAATACATCTGTTCCATGATATTAGATAGTGGGAACATCTACACTATTGTGCCAAGTGGGAGAAACATTAGAACTGTGGTAACTGAATGATGGGACTATATATGTGCCGTCGTAACAAGCGCTGGGTCAAAGTCTTACTATGGTAATTGAATGGTGGAAGCATTAATACCAAGGATGTGGTGGGAGCATTGACGTTATGGTTTTTGACTGGGGGTGGGTTGACAGCTACGTCATCATACCAAGTGATGGGAGGAACATTTGTACCATGGTACTAAAATGGTGGGAACATTGGTCAGCATTGTCGCCATTACAATGGTACACATCTACACACCTGTAACCACATATTGTTCATGGGGGGAAACTGATCGTTATCTTTTCAGTAAAGCGAAAATTCACCCCAAGTTCCCCAACAACAGCGAGGATTCGAACCTCGTACCATTTGCTGATACGATCAACAAGATGAACATGAGCCGATAACACAGTATAAAGAACATTGGAAAATAAGAAATTGAAAGTGCATTAATGCAAACTTAAGGTTAGGATAGTAAGATAGACGAGTATAAAGGAAAGAAGGCATTACACCTTCAAGAGAATATGAGCAAATGACTCCGTATATTGAACATGATCGATCATTGAATGTCATGATCGCCTTCATGACAGGTGTGTGGAAGAAGAACATGTTCTAATGAACATTGCATATGAACACTTACTTGTCTTCAAGGTATGCACATATCTACTCAAGAACAGAAATAACAAACAAAAAGATACGGATTTGTGATGAACGTGAAAAAGATGTGATGAACATACATCAGTTATGGTTTATGAACGTGAAGGTGAACAAATAAGAACACTTTGTGAACGTCAGACGGAGACAGACGTACGCCTGTTGTAACAGTTATCCTTGCCCACGCTTGTTACACCTGTCATAAGACTTATATTACCCACACCTGATACACATATACATATTATCATACCTACATATGATACATCTTATCCTTGCTCACACTTGTTAGAAGAGTTACAGCTACCCACAACAGTTATCATTACCCACACACTTGTTGTGAGAGATATCCTCGCCCAACCCTGTCATTAAAAATATCATGAGCCCAGTTTATTTTTACTCACACCTGTCATATCTTTACCCACTCACACCTGTTATGAGAATATTCCTTACCCATGCCTCTCATAAAAGATACCTTTACTCACACTGTCTACTATATGCGTCCATATCTACACCTGGATATACGTATTGGTTGATCAATATCCATACAGTAAACAGTACAATTAGATCACTGAATATGTAATACGGAAATTTATATATCAGCTAAGTTTGTGTGTGTGTGTGTGTGTGTGTGTGTGTGTGTGTGTGTTTCCTTCATTTTTCTTGCTCTGGTAATCTAGACAGTCAGACAGACGGGGCTTCTGTCCACAATGCCCGTAACCTGAAAATCTTCGGCTGATATGACGTGAAAATATATGAATTATACATATGGACATGAAATGGTGAAATATAATCTGTCATTTCAACTGGCACATTTTCTGTCATGTCAGGAACAAACGAACTTTGCCGGAATCTGAATTAAAATGAAACATAACTAATTCATGGGAGTAATTACTGGGAATATAAAAGTGAGTCTTTGTATTCAGTAATACAGAGAGTAGTTATTATAATTCTCTAATGTACCATGTTCGAAAGTGTACACACACACATACAGCTGCACGTATAAACACGGACACAGACAGACAGACTCTCTCTCTCTCTCTCTCTCTCTCTCTCTCTCTCTCTCTCTCTCTCTCTCTCTCTCTCTCTCTCTCTCTCTCTCTCTCTCGCCCATTAATGCCTAAATGGTAATCATTTTTTACTATACTCACACTGACGCACACATAAGAACACTATAGCAAGCATAGAACACACACACACACACACACGCACACACACACACACACACACACACACACACACACACACACACACACACACCGGCAATGAAATACGGTACGGGATGCTGCCGAGGTTATGATAAGGTAAAGAGTGGGCAGGATTGCATCAAGTTACAAGGGGACTAGAGCAGACTCTCCAAAGTTGGTCTGATACACGGTTGATAAGATCTAAGCGGAATACATGCAAAAAAACTTGTAGATGGGAAAGTGCAAGTTGCCTCGATAGGAATGTATTCTAGCAGGAAATAAGCTGCAGGATTCTGTGTGAGAAGGACTTAAGGTCTGTCGCCAGACCTCTACATCAGGAGAACTATGAAGGATACAAAATGTCTCTTGGCAGCTACCAGTTAATCGCATTCAAGTACATGCACAAGGAGATATTCAGCACACTTTTTACATCGTTCATTTTAGGCCTCAAGTTTTGGTCACTACACTTAAAGAAGCAAAGAGAACTAACAGTGAAAATTCAGCAGGCAACCATGATTGATACCTGAATTAAGAGAGCTTGAATCATAATGAGTGGCTAGAGACCATATGTTTGTCCTTTGGAGAAGGAAAGAGTAAGGCGTCATTTGATCATAGTCTTTCAACTTTTTAACCAGTTTGATGAAGTTATCAGAGGACAGTTGTTCGAAAGATGCTAAGATAGACCAGCCAGGGATCGTAAGATAGACCAGCCAGGGACCGTAAGATGGACCAGCTAGGGACCGTAAGATAGACCAGCCAGGGACCGTAAGATAGACCAGCCAGGGACAGTAAGATAGGCCAGCCAGGGACCGTAAGATAAAATTAAGCAACTAACATGTTAAAACTAGACGAGTACTTTTACTGCAGAGGAGCTTTCTATAATTGGCATTAACTAGGTAATGAAACTGAATGCTGTCGGCGTACAAACGTCTAAAATGTAGTATGATGTTAGGGAAACGTCAGGAAATGGAGCCCCACGAGAGGAAAGAATCCCTCCACGTACTGTATAAAATTAAGTGATTACAACGTAGGTGATTATGTGTTACATATAAATCAGCCATCCCTTCTCTTTGACCTTCACAAACCCGCTCGGTACTCATCTTACCCATTTTAAAAAAATTACAAGCCCTCAATACTCTCTCTCTCTCTCTCTCTCTCTCTCTCTCTCTCTCTCTCTCTCTCTCTCTCTCTCTCTCTCTCTCTCTCCTTTATATATATATATATATATATATATATATATATATATATATATATATATATATATATATATATATATATAAAGGACGAGGAGGGTGCTGCTGCCGTCACCTCAACCCTTCCCTCTCTCAAAACTTCTTTGAAGAATTTGCATAAAGCATCGCGTAAAGACGGCCCGACACTTTTGAGTTACAATTCCATAGCCCTTCACACACGAGAGCCCATCCACAAAGCCAAGAAGTGTGATGTATGGATGTGTGTGTGTGTGTGTGTGTCTGTGTGTGTGTGTGTGTGTGTGTGTTTTTCTCCTTCCTTCTCTCGCTCTTCGTGTCTGTGTGTTATCGTACGTCTGTATGTGTGTCATCTGGGCTGCAGTCTGTGCTGTTCCCTGTCCCTATGACAGGCAAGGGTGTCTATTTACCCTCTTGTCCCTACGAAATACACTCACAGGTAGAACTACTGTGAGAAATAGTGTTACACTTTTAAGAACAACTGCTTTATCTTAGTGTGCCGCTGTACGATCCGTAAGTATGACACCCTAGCCTTTGACCTGTTACCTTGAGGGGTGAGAGCAAAGGTCAGGTCATCATACCCAAAAGGAGGGCCGTACCCACCGTGCCTTAAGGCCGTGCCGTCGTGCTGACGAAGGTTCAGCACGCCATCAAGGGAGACGTGAGCATCTCCCTGTACCAGGCCACGTTCACCACATTTCATCACAAGAGCACCTTTCATCCACGCCCTTGACAATTAACCTTCAACACTCTCCTCCACCACCATCACCACCGAGCGCCAAGTATAACCCCCCATTGAGAGTATGCTAAAAATATGCTAAAGAAGTATGCTAATACTCACCCTTGAGGCTTGAGTTAGTCGTCGACCAGAGAACGACCATTGTGACTCCCTCCCTCTCCCTCCCTCCTGCTGGCTGGCTCCCGTCGAGGCATTGTGGAATGGCGGGCGAGACCCAGAATTAAAGGATTACCATTAGTTACCAGCAGCAGCAGCAGCAGCAGCAGCCCTTTGTGGATTATGCCAGCACCAGTAGGCACCTCCCGCCCCTACACCCCGAGTCCTGCCCTGCCGTCCCTCTCCTCACGAGTCGCCCTTCAACACCAAGCTGCGTCCCTCCAGCACCTACGCCAGGGAACCTCCATCACTCCAAACTGAACCCCTTCCACGCCACTCTTCCTCCAACACTGCGAAGTATATATCCCAAGCACCTGCCCTAGTGTTCCTCCACCCCTCCATGGTATATCGCCACCCACATGTGACTCTTCGTCTCCAGCACTCCGGCTTATGTCCGTCCAACACCACCCACACCATAGTCCTGACCATGTACGTATCTCCAACACCTTCATCTCCGACATCTACACCCCCATCTTCTGACACAACTCCCCCATCACCTGAAACAGAAGACACTAATGCTCCTGCAACACCAACAGTTCTCCACCGCCAGCTCTCTTTTAAAACCTACACCCCAATTCCCTAAACTTTTTTCCTCCTACACAACATCCACGTCCCTCATCCGCCCACACCCCTCTCTCCTCCAACACTCCAGCTAGCATCTCTCCAACACCTTTACACAGTGATGGTACTGGTTGGCTGCTGCTTAATCATTTACTAAATTTTTTCATGTTTTGTTTGCCTCTCTTGCTCTTTATGTGTCCGTCCATCTGTCTAATACATGTGTTTTGCGATTTTGTCTTCCCGTGTTGGTGTGTGTGTGTTGAACAGAGAGAGAGAGAGAGAGAGAGAGAGAGAGAGAGAGAGAGTACGTATTTGTGCGCGCGCGCGCGCGCGCGCGCGTGTGTGTGTGTGTGTGTGTGTGTGTGTGTGTGTGTGTGTGTGTGTGTCTTCCCGTGTTGGTGTGTGTGTGTGTATGTGTGTGTGTGTGTGTGTGTGTGTGTGTGTGTGTGTGTGTCTTCCCGTGTTGGTGTGTGTGTGTGTGTGTGTGTGTGTGTGTGTGTGTGTGTGTGTGTCTTCCCGTGTTGGTGTGTGTGTGTGTGTGTGTGTGTGTGTGTGTGTGTGTGTCTTCCCGTGTTGGTGTGTGTGTGTGTGTGTGTGTGTGTGTGTGTGTGTGTGTGTGTGTGTGTGTGTCACAATTCACTGTTTTCCATCATCGTTCAGATATTTCTAGGCACAAGCGTGGCTTCTGGGACACCACACATACCATTTGAAAATCATTGCCCGCCACCACCGTCATCAGCGTCTAGTTACAAAGCAAGAAGTTTACCTCTGTAAATATGAGCGTATCCCGATAGCCAGTCAATGTAGATCATGAACATGCCATCCCAGTTTCTCTTGTCGCTGCTTTCAAATAGCGAGATGAATGCATTCATTTATTTAAGCATGTTTTTTCTTTCAATCATTTTCTTTCGAACTGCATTACTGGAAGGAAGAATGAGAGAGTGTAAGACATACACCATTACCTGGTCAGTCATCATTTCTTCGCAGCATTTGGAAACATAGTGTCCATTGCCTCGACAGTGATGTGAGTGTCCATGAAGCTGGTTTCTACTGAATTTCATCAAGATGGTTTCTGTCAATATCATGGTGGTGGTGATGATGGTGGTGGTTTCTAGACATGTTTTTTTATGTGTGGTTTCTGCTCATGTTTGTCCAGGACGTTTCTATTGGTTTATCTCCTTTGTCTCTAAGGTTTCTATTAGTTAATCTCAAAGGTTTCTATTAACGACCATTCTACTGGTTTCTGGTAATATTCAGTTAGGTCTTTTCTACCTTTTTATTTGATTTCTACCGCTGTTCAGCGAGATAGTCTACACCGATGGCAACCCAAATATTAAATATCTAAAATATTCTGGTTATAAATCTATATAAAATAACCTGAATCTTTATGAAATATTGCTCCCGAGTAAATCTATTTCTTTTTCGTTTTTTAATCACTTTTTTCTGAACTGGACTTTTGCTTTTGAATCACTTTGTGTGTGTGTGTGTGTGTGTGTGTGTGTGTGTGTGTGTGTGTGTGTGTGTGTGTTGCATCCTTAGTGTCTTAGAAATCAAAGTTGTTAGTTCTAAGTTATTCAAAGGTCACAAAGAATGCTATGGGGTGGGGTAGGGAGAGAGAGAGAGAGAGAGAGAGAGAGAGAGAGAGAGAGAGAGAGAGAGAGAGAGAGAGAGAGAGAATCTATGTTACGGGATTAGAGTCCTTATGCCCACTGATTTTACAGACTAGAATGGTTGGTCTCGTCACAGTTGCCTCAGTAGGTATTTCTCGTGTCTCAGGATAACAACACTAACATAGCGGCCTGAGGACGTCAGCACCACACACCACACTACCACACTTTTGGTTTATATCATTGCTATTATTATTATCATTATTATCATTATTATCATTATTATCATTAATATTATCATTATTATTATCATTATTGTTATTACTATTATCATTATTATCATTATTATTATCATTATTATTATTATTATTATTATTATTATTATTATTATCATCATATCATTATCATTATCATCATTCATATAATGATAATAATGGAAATGATAATAATAATAATAACATTAATGATGATAATGATAATAATGATAATAATGATGATAATGATTCTTCTTCTTCTTCTTATTATTATCATTATTATTATTATTATTATCATTATCATTATTATTATTATTATCATTATTATTATCATTGCTACTACTACTACTACTACGAACGTAATTACTATGAAGATTTGGGCTATCTTCTTTCTGCGAAGACTGGCCGCCTGGGTGATAAATGTAGGCTGCTGTGCCTCACCCTGTGGCGTCCTAGCTACGTCTCTTCGTTGCATATCAACTGGCTGTTATATTTCTTGTATCTCCCCTGATGATGTGATAATTACACGAAAGTGCACTTGGGAAATTATCGTGTTTCATTTTCCCCGTGGACTCATAGGAATATATATATATACAATGTGTGTGTGTGTGTGTGTGTGTGTGTGTGTGTGTGTGTGTGTGTGTGTGTCCCTCTCTCCATCCCTCCCTCCCTCCTTCCCTCCCTCCCTCCTTTCCCCACCACCACCACCATCAGGGACAGCAGGGGGTGCACCACACACACCCCAAACACCGCCTCTGTCAGCAGCACCAGGGGGTGGTATGGGCGGACCCGACCATTGTTGTAGGGGGTCACTGGTTACAGTGTGACGGCCAGCATGTCACAGCAACCCTTCAGCGGCCGCGGCCACGCGTCACACACACAGTAACAAGGGGTCGTGTTGACAAGGGGGTGGTGTGTGGGCAGGCCGGCCGGCGGTGACTGAATGCTGTGTTGCCCTTCTGGATTCTTAACACTCCTTGGCATCCATTTTCTGTTACAGTGAATTCCCATAATGCATTTTCTGTACATGATCATCCTCCTCAATGAACAGCGTCTCCCCAGTTACGTTTGGGAAAGGTATCAATCACTGGTATTACTTGAAGGTTAGAAAATCTAATATTGAAGGATATCATTATTACACAGAAAACGAGAAACGGATAATCTATGTTTACTTTCATAAGCAGTAAACAATACGGATTGGCGGAGAAGTTGGGATAAAAATGGTATGAATAATCAACAACAGAACTGATGGTCACTTGTCTGTCAGTGCAAGCATGTTGTATGATGCGATCACTGAGAATTGTGTATTATGAATAGTGATGATTCCAGTTGGATACTAATTCATTTTTTCATGGTAGCTAAGGCGGTACATGGAAATGAATGCCCTAATCAAGGCCATCTTATTTACGATGTATATATATATATATATATATATATATATATATATATATATATATATATATATATATATATATATATATATATTCGCTATTTCCCGTGTTAGCGAGGTAGCATTAGGAACCGAGGGTATATCCTCACTTGGCGTGAGGCAAGTACCTATTTCATCGACCAACCTTTAGGGGTGGATGAACAGCCGGGTCAACTGTGGACAAACTTTAACAACTAGGATTCGAATCTATGCGTTCGACCCTGGATGGCCCGTGAATGAGCCACGATCAAGAACCTTAATCGCTACACCACGGAGATCTGTATAATATAATTGAAATGTTAAGATGTTTTCTAAATGTATGACATATCTTAAACTTGCTTTGAATTACTCAAAATCTGTTACCTATGTTGTTGTCAGCATCATTAACTATCCTGTGATTATGTATCATGTATTTGATGTATCGATGATTCCTCTCCCCCATGCTGGGAGAAGGACCCTTTAGGTCCCAGAACCCCACTCTGACCCACCTGTTACCCATCTGTGTCGATGAGTTTTACCCACTGTACACTCTATACTGGCTTCCACCTACCCTTAGATATGTACCCTTCACCTATACACTCACCGAAATGCTTTGCCAACATATATATAGAAAATGAGTTTTTCAAAACTTAAAATAACCCTCCTCTTCTTTGGAATGAATGTTCAGGGACACCCATGAGGGGAGTGGCATCTCGTCTGATGCATCCTACCCATATATATGAGGTGGATACTGTGGCTGGGGCTCTCGTACAGCTGTGGCAGCATGCTGACCAGTAAGCTATCTAACCCTACCGCTGGTTATCGTAAACCCTCTCACTGAAACAGATAAGAAACGACACCTGCTCCAGACTGTTGATAAGTCGCAGCCCCATAATATATACCAAGTTCCGTAACCATATGAAGGTGATAAGGCACGACAAACGTACATACATCCTCGCAAAACCTCTCATTGAATACGGTCGTGAGGGATGAGCTACACAGAGCTCAGCTGAAGGTATACACAGCTCGGTAAAGATTACATGCTCAGTACAGTTTACATGTTTCAGATGGCTCTTCAGCGGATTTTCTCCAGGTGTAAACACAGTTCCAGTCTTCAGAATATACCCACCATACTAAGCAAAATCCACTTGACATATTTTTCCCTCAGGGATATCCCAAGATAAACTCAATCCCTATGTTTGTAAGATCTCTGCATATAACCTTACGTGAGTCCCAGTGGTGGCCTGGTTACCTCGGCTCACGGAAGTATCCTTCATGATAGTAACTACGAAGCTGGCTCCGCTGACGGCCCCCGAGGTACTATAGACGGTATTGATCTTCACAACTCCATTACATATGGGATCAGGTAAACTTGATTCTAATCTCCCCACAACCCAGGTCAAAGGATCTTCATCTCATACCACTCTGGAGACACTATTACTAACCCTGATGGACCTCGTTTCCTTTAGTTTATTAATGGACATTATCTCGCTCACTATCCTGCCTCTAGATCTTCCCATTTACACGGCGTTTCTAATAACCTAACAAGATGTTCTGATCGTACATGGACTCGTGAGTGTGTCTGTAGTACAAACTCTTATCTCTTACCATTTCTCTTTACCCTCTTAAAGTATGTTCTCTTCCTGAGCCCCGTACGATAACCCCATATCAACCATTGCATCTGTATCCTCTGGAATTTTCATGGCCTCATTACTGAAGAACATGACGAATGGTGTGCAGACGACACTAAACCCCGGTTGTTGGCCCTTCGTAGACAGACCTGGATGTTGTTATCTGAGAATGTTGTATTACCATCTGCCGTTGAGAACAGGAGTGGAAAAAGCCGTAAGAAAGGCATGGTTTAGTAATGAACGACTTCAGTCTTTCGAGGATACTGTAAATACATTTTTTCTCCTGCTTGAAATCAAGAAAACAACGGCGACAGTCTTCTTGTCTTGTTGTTCGCCTCGCTCCTCTCCAATGCTCTCACATGCAAAAGGAATACCCCTCTTCTCCAGAAATCTTGTATCCTTCCTCCCTCCCCAGCGTTCCGTCTTCCACCATCTTGCTCCCTTTCTCCTCTGCAGTTCCTCGTGCCCTGTGTATGTGTGTGTCCTTGCACGTACCTCAGGAGGCGTCGGAGCATCAAGGTCTGCCCCGACCTGCCTGCCTCCCTTCGGCTCTCTGGCGTCGGCTGGCGTAATAGCCCCCCAACCCCTTACCCGGAAAATTGGCTTTGTGGTCGCATTCGATCCTGTTTCAAATTTCAGGGTCAATTTGATTTCATTCTCTCCGATTCCCAGTGGTGTTGGGGGTAAAAAATGAAATGTAATGTGGCGAGAGTGTGTTATGGATGGGTTGTCGCCTCTTGCTGACTGCTTGTAGGCCTGGTTGTAGTTGTGAATATAACTAGGAGCCTGGTTGTGGTCGTGTGCTGGACTGGGTGCCTAGCTGTGGTTAGGAGTATGACTGGGTGCTTGGTTATGGTTGTGTGTATGACTGAGTGTTTGGTTATGTGTGTAACTAGGTGCTTGGTTGTGTGTATGACTGGGTGCTTGGTTGTGTATAGTGAAGATGTAGTTTGATGAAGATTTAAGTGAGTGAAGATGAGGTTGTGATGAAGATATGGTTTAGCAAATATGAAAGTATAGTAAAGACACCCTTTGACCTGACCCTCAAAATGATCCAGACTAGGTTCAGTGCCGGCCAAAAAAGCTAACAAAACTATAATGACTATAATAATGTGATATAAGATGCTGTAATAATATGATCATGATAATCATAACTAACACTTGATACAAAATATATTACGGAGAATGAAAATGGTAATGATCTACTGTTACTACAACTAATGATAATAGTAATGATGATGATAATGATAAACAATTATATTAATGATGATAATCATAATGATGACGGCTTATCGAATTAGCGTGAAGCGAAGTCTGAGAATATTCTGAGAAGATACACATAATGTAGACAGTGGACGTACATGACAGCTGGGAGGAGTATTAAATAGACAAGTTTGTACACATACACTAAGATGGCTCAGTGTGGGGCTTCTCCACCTCAGCCCTCACAACAACACGTTAGCACCGTCGACGGAACGAACTGTCTCGTTACCAAAGCTCCTATACTTGGAAAGATGAATTGATGAGACAGACAACAGGCCCTTAATCCCCTGTGCCCGGCTGTAACGGCCCTTAAGCCATACTGGAATCTAGACTGTAATGGAAAACTACAAAGTGGTTTGTATTTACGTACGCCCTTAATGAAAAAAAGCTTTATTCATTTGTGAGCCGGAAAGTTTTCGAGCTGATTTTAGTGACAATTACTTCAGGAAGAGAAAACTCTGAACTGTTCCATACTATTATCAATGGCAGCTTCTCACGAACGAGACACGAAACAGATGTTAAGATCAGAGTGCTAAGCTTACGACTCTTCGTAAAAAAAGCGCTAGAATGCTAAGCTCACGACTCACTGAGAAAAGTGCTAGAATGCTAAGCTTACGACCCACTGAGAAAAGCGCTAGAATGCTAAGCTTACGACCCACTGAGAAAAGTGCTAGAATGCTAAGCTTACGACTCACTGAGAAAAGTGCTAGAATGCTAAGCTTACGACTCACTGAGAAAAGTGCTAGAATGCTAAGCTTACGACTCACTGAGAAAAGTGCTAGAATGCTAAGCTTACGACTCACTGAGAAAAGTGCTAGAATGCTAAGCGTACAACTCACTGAGAAAAGTACTAGAATACTAAGGTTACGACCCACTGTACAAGACATGTTCAACCTCGGGAGAACCTCCGGAGCTCCTCTGCATATTGCCTAAGAAATAATTTAATGGCCGTTTGATTCCAGTGGTTCAAGTTGTGTCGAACAATCCCTGAAGCATTATGGAAAATACTTCCCGTCACAACAATGAGTCTACTCAGTCACTCCTGGGATATTCACTCTGGCCAAGCAGGAAATTTACCAAGTCAGGAGTTTGCTGAGGCGGTATAGAAAATGGACTCAGGAGTTGACATTAATATTCAAGGACGTAAACAAGACATGGTATTTACGAGGCCCTCAGCTCGGCGACGGTAAAATGCTCGCTCATACGTAACTCATTATTGAGATAATTGAACCCCGTCTGTACGCGTCGTGTGTGGCCAGCGGGTGGGGACCCAGGAGATCTGGCATCATACTCGCCTGTTCTGTTTTCTGAAGGTTTTTTTTTATCTCCAGGTTAGACGCCGCGGAGATAAGAGGTAGGGGAAGGGATGATGATGATCACCATTTTTCTTTTCTATATTTTCTAGATTTGTTTATGGTCATTGACCAGTATAGAGGGTGTACTGGACTCACCCCATGTGCACTCACCCGTACACACACACACACACACACACACAGAGGTATACCACTCCTTGTTCTGTGTTACTCTCATAGGCACCAATGGTATCTAACCCCTGTACAGGCAAACTGGCCCGTAGTGTATTACACACACACACACACACACACACACACACACACAACACACACACACACACACACACAACACACACACACACACACACACACACACACACACACACACACACGTGTCTCCCCTCTTAAGTGAGTAAGCTGGGAACGCCTCACGTCCTCATCCCAGCCTCACAAGGAAAGCAATAAATTTTCGGGTTGTCGAAGCAATTTCTTCAGGTGTGTTGTGTTGCAGGTGCCGCCAGCGAGGTGTCCGCTGTTAATCCTCGCAACGCACTAGGGAGGCTGGGGGATTTATCAAGGGGGATTTAACCAGATCTTGACCATGTGTGGCGGGGGGGGAGGAGGGGGGATTTACTCCTAAAATACATGAGCTTTATCTGACTTATTTGCTATATTTAGGGATGACTTATAGACCTGCCATGATGTATCTAATCATTTGAAGTATGTGTAAGGTTTGG